>NC_053390.1:644402512-644702512 GCF_905171765.1 Bufo bufo | reverse complement strand
GAGAAGGACGCGTGAGTGAAGAGCTCCTCTCCGGCAGTCCCTACAAGCGGCTACTCTGGGCCATCAAAAGCACCAAAATGGTAAAATATGGTAAAGATAAGAGAACGGAGGGTGGAGGTTCGCACCAGTCTTCACAGAACTCGTCGGACATTCACAAATTCCTCCAGCACAAAGTTTCTGCTGCGGCGGCCAGTACTCACAAGATGGCGCCGGAAGAACATGAGGCAGAAGACAGCGAGGATACAAGCCAAGCTTCTGGACGGCCTGCGAGCAGAGGAGAACTGGAATTAACAGCATCCTCCAAAGCCTTCTTTACGTCAACAATTGCCCAGGCCTTACAGCCGGTCTTGTCGGATCTCTCCGAAATAAAATCGGATGTGAAGCAAATAGGCAACCGAGTAGAAGCGCTGGAGAACAACTGCGAGGCCATAATGGCGCACTCCGAAGCACTCAAGAAGCATGCCTCTGACCAGCTCACACATCTAAATAGAGCTCTAACGCTCATTGAGGACCAAGAGAACAGAAACCGCCGGCGTAATATAAGAATTAAAGGGTTACCTGAGTCCTGGTCTTCGGACACTTTGCGGAAAATCGCAGGTGGAATATTTGCAGAGCTGTTAGGAGATGATTCGGGGAAAAATGCTGTCATTGAAAGGATTCATAGAGCGCTCCGTCCGGTCCCTCCACCATCGGATCCTCCTCGAGATGTGATTTGCAGACTTCTGTCCTATGTGGACACAGAACGCTTATTAAAAGCCGCCAGAGAGAAAGATCATCTGAAATACGCGGACGCGGATATTTCTTTTTATCAAGATGTTGCTCCCTCAATTCTCGCCAAGCAAAGGATTCTACGCCCACTGCTGGAAAAGCTGCGCCAGAGAAACACGCTATACTCATGGCTCTATCCATTCGGGTTGGCAATTCTGTACAAAGGCCGTAGATTCCGCATACATACACCGGAAGATCTGCACAAAGCTTGGCCACTACTGGATCTCGACCCGATCGAACTCCCGTCCTGGATGCCAATATCGGAATCACAGCAGCTGCCAATCTTGCCCTCATCGCCATCATGGCAGTCCATCCACAGAGGGAAACGTCCGCGAACCAGCAGAGAACGCAAGGAAGATACACAGGACCCGGCTTGAAGCTTTTGAAGAGAGTTCCAGGTATCTCAACCAGTAAGGGAATGACCAGTGGGTCAACCCGCCAGTTTCTGCCTCATGTTGAGCCAATGTTAAAGTTAGACCCTTAAATATGTTACGTGCATTTTATACCAGGCCCTAGCACACGGACAGTTGGCCTCGTGCTAACCAACGGGCGAACCCTAGCCTACAGGACCGAACACCATCTAATTTCTGATCGCAAGACGGAGAAGATATGTCATATAAAGCTACTGACCTAAGTGATCTCTTCTTTTGTCTTTAACCCTTTTTCCTTTTTTCATTTTATTTTATTTTATTTTATTGTATTTTTCTCTACACCCTCAGCTCTTTTCCTCTCATCTCCCTTCCTTCCCCTGCCCTTCCTTCTCCCTTTCTATTCAGTCTTGTTTTAAGTACCTTATTGTTCATTTATGTATTCCTAAACCCATTTATTAGTTTTAGCTTAATATTGAGTTTATATATGCTTAATATATCGCTGATGCCAGATTTAAAGAGCTTGATAGTAAGAGAATACTATACATATTATGTGTGCCATGACTGTACCCCCCACCCTCACCTCTCCCCCCCCACCACTCTTTGCAGCCATTGATCCTCAGTATATATTACTTTTATAGTGTGTTCATCATAATGTCCTAATCTGACCGTGAGCAGACTTGTGCCCACCTTATCACCAAAATTAAATTAGAGGACATTACAGAAATACGTTTCTGTCTAGTCCCTCTCCTTTCCCTTTCCATCTTCCTTACCCCCCCCCCCCCCCCCCCTCATGATACCCATATACTCGATATGACTGTCTCCTAATGATAAGTTTGAGGAGGGTCACATTCGTTGTGGCTAGGGAATCATATTTTGCTGTCTAAGTTTAGATATTACATATATGGTAAATCCTGTTCCCACCTTACCCTGGATACTCCTCTTATGAATACTGATGTTGAATGCAATGCTTTATTATACCCATATGCTCTTTATGTTATTTCTTTTGTTGCTGGAGACACATGAACTCGCCTTATTGTCATAGCCTAGCTCAGATGATGGCTTTTATGTCTCCCTTCCACCCCCCCACCCCCTCCTATATACACTGGCAAACATGTATGCGCCAAACACTAGACCAGTAGCTTGGCTGCTCAAAGCACTAGATTCACTGTCCCTATTTGCTGAGGGTTTGATTGTTCTTGGTTCTGATATAAATCTTGTACTTAACCCGACTGACGATTCTTCCACAGGGAGGTCGAGGGTCCCCTCCAGAGAAGTCAAAAGACTTAGGGAGAAACTACACTCCCTCAAACTAATAGATGTATGGAGAACGTGCAATCCAACAACTAAAGACTACACTTTCCACTCACTTCCCCATAATACTCTTCATCGCTTAGATTACATTTTTGCCTCTGCCAAAGCTGTGCAACTCTTTCATTCAGCACATATCGGGAACATAACGATTTCAGATCACGCCCCATGCTCCACAAAATGCCACATCCAACAACTCCCTAACAGAGAGTGGATCTGGAGACTAAACGAATCCTTGTTGGATACAGAGGAAGCCCAGTCACATATCCGCAACCACTTGATATCCTTTTTTAAAGAAAATAAGACCCCCAATATTTCCCCATCACTCCTTTGGGAATCGCACAAAGCATGCATTAGAGGTACTTTTGTTGCTTTGGGTACAGCACAAAAAAGGAAAAGGCAGAAAGAGATTGACAGCCTACTAGACAAAATTGCCTCAGAGGAAGCTAGCCTCAAATCTAACCTTGCAACTGCACATACAGAAAATCTAAAGAAACTTAGAGTAGATTTGAGACGCATACTTGATCTTAGATATGCAAAACAACAGCTTCACTTTAGACATAAACTTTATGCGCATGGAGATAAGGGAGGGAAATTGATGACAGCTCTGATTAAAAAGGCACGTGCGCAGCAGTACATTCATAAAATTAAGACAAAACAAGGAGTGATTCATACTCAAACCTCTGAAATAGCCAAAGACTTCCACTCGTACTACACGAGTTTATATAACTTACGACATGATAGAGACCCTCTGCTTCCCTCCAGAATCCAAAACTTTTTAAATCCCCTAGAGGTTCCCCAAATTACAGAGTCAGAAAGATCCACACTATTAGCACCGGTCACAGAAAAAGAAGTTAGGTCGATCTTATCCAGTTTCCCAGTTGGAAAAAGTCCAGGATCAGACGGTCTCCCGCTGTTATACTATAGGAAATTTGAAGACACACTTATACCCCACCTCACTGATCTCTGCAATTACCTTCTCACAGGAGGAAACCTCTTTCCACATTCACTAGAAGCACATATTACTTTAATTCACAAACAAGGTAAGGACCCACAGGCATGTGAGAATTACAGACCCATATCCCTTCTAAACCTAGACCTTAAGATCTGGGCTAAATTAATAGCAAATCGCATTAACCCTCTGCTTCCCCGTCTAATTGGCCCTGAGCAAGCAGGTTTCGTGAAAGGAAGGGAAGGTAGGGATAACGCGCGTAAACTCCTTCACATCATTCATGCAGCACATCATCACAAATCCCCACTCACCCTATTGGGAATAGACGCTGAAAAAGCGTTCGATAGGGTGGATTGGGGATTTCTAGAGGCTACGCTGCACAAATTTAACTTCCCAACAGAACTGACGTCAGCAATTTTCACATTATATAAGAACCCCTCGGCACGAATAAAAATAAATGGGATATTATCCCCCTCTTTTAAGATAGCAAACGGGACATGCCAAGGCTGCCCGCTATCCCCAGCCCTCTTTATATTAGTAGTTGAAACATTACTGCAGAGTGTAAGACAAAATTTGCAAATACAAGGTTTTAAGTGTGGTCAAGCGCAACTGAAATGTATGGCATTTGCTGACGACTTGCTTTTCTTAATCTCCAATCCTAGGGCAGACCTACAAGTTATACAAACCCTATTAGAGGAATATGGGTATGTGTCATCCTTCAAAGTTAATCTCACCAAATCAGAGCTATTAAATATATCCCTCCCTAACGCATTGGTCCTAGAAATCAAACAGAGGTCACCCTTCCCTTGGGCTGCAAACACTATTAGATACTTAGGGATACAGCTGCCTAAGAAACTCTCAGACTTATACACTCTTAACTTCGCTCCCCTCCTAGTAGAACTCAAACGTCTCACAAGCGAATATGACTACACATACATCTCGTGGCTAGGTAGAAAAAACCTCCTAAAAACGTATATAATCCCAAAAATAACATACATGTTCTCGATGATACCAACCCACTTACCAGCACAGTTCTTTACATCCGTTAGAAAGCTTTTCTCGAGATTTCTCTGGAGGGGTCGCAGACCCAGGCTTGCCCAATCACTATTGATAAGAAGAAAAGAGAATGGGGGTATAGGTTTACCGGACATACAAAACATATACCGGGCTAATCACATCAACAATTGGATGGACCTAGTAAGCCCCAGGAAACAGACAAATCCTACGTTGTTTACTCAGGAGTCTATTAACAAGCCGCTACGTTCCATCCTCTGGTGGCCAACCGAGCGCATGTTAAGGGATCCAGACCTTAATCCCCTCCTCGTGGGGATGTGCAGAGTATGGCTGGCATCCAGGAACTTACTGGCTCCAGTCCCATCCCCCTACATGCCTGCTGCCCTAATTCCAAATGTAGTGACGAATATTGACTCACCCTACAATGATTTTTGGCAGAAGCTAAGTAAAACTACAATAGCGGACCTACTTCCGCAAGGCAAAATGCCTTCTCGTTCTACATTGCAGAACTTGTTGAATCCCGTCCCATTGGGTGATCTACATTGGGCCCACTTTCATAAGGTGACAGACAGGTTCCTCAAAACCTTCCCAGCTTGTATACAATTAACTAAATTTGAGGAGACACTGAAATCAACACAAGTAGTGCAAAGGAAACTAGGGCTTACCTGCTCCTTGCTCTCTGAAAGGAATGAAACGAGCAGACCCACCTACATTTACTCATGGGAGAAAGAACTGAACGTAACTCTTTCAGATGCAGACGTTAAACAGATTCTTACCAGATCACACGGTTTCTCACCATGTGTCAGGCTTCAAGAGAACCATTATAAGCTACTCACAAGATGGTACAGAACGCCGGAATTTTTGTACTCACATGGTCTCTCATCATCTGACACATGCTGGAGATGTGGTAATGCTACAGGCTAGCAATACAGACCTTCTGGAAAAACGTAGAAGAAACAGTGAATAATGTATGTAATACCAGACTTAAGATACAACCTGAGTATATTATACTAGCACGAACCACAGACATCTATAAGCCATCCAAACTAAATTTGGTAACACATCTCATTGCGGCAGCAAAAACCTTAATTCCCCTACATTGGTTGAGTTCAGACCCACCCACCCAACAAGAGTGGATACAGAAAGTAGACCAAATTTGTACGTTTGAGGAAATCTCAGCGTATAATAACAGGACCAGAGACAAATATCTCAAAACCTGGTCACCATGGCGTTCTTTTCGTTCGTGAGTCTGTAAGAGGAATACAACCTTTAGACAACTAAGCCTTACATCCTCCTTATAGCATACTGGTCAATAATGCTACTCCCCTGATAATAGGAGTGCATTCACACTTGAAGGTGCCACTCCTTCAAGAACATAAATTTATCAAAAATCACAGAAAAAGATACAAAACATCCTGCACAATATGATAACTGAACATGCGGATGTACATGGCAACCTTCATAAGGAAAAAATCACAGAAAATAATGCACTAACACAATAGATGCAAACATTATATATGGACTAAGCCCTCACTCTGATATGATAGAATCTGAGACTCTCAGCCAATATATTTTGATCAAAACTAGTGTTGAGCTTGAATATTCGAATAGCGAATATTAATCGCGAATATCGTAACTTCGTAAATTCACGAATATTACGAATATAGTGCTATATATTCGTTATATCGAATATTCGTCATTTTTTAACATCTGAAAACATGATTCCTCCCTGCTTCTTTCTTGTGGGTCAATAAGCCATTGGCCCACAAGCAACTTAAGCAGGGGGGAATCATGTTTTCATATGGAAAATAAAATGACCAATATTCTAAAAAACTAATACATAGCAATATAGTGAATATATTCGTTATTTAGAATTTTGGCATTATTTTTTTCCTATCTGTACAGTTGTTCGCATACTCCTCCCCGACAAGCGTCCCCGTCACCATGGGAACGCCTGTGGGTTAGCAAATACCATCGGATCTGAGTTTTCCCTGAGATTGTGAAAACTCAGATCCGATGGTATATTCTAACCCACAGGCATTCCCATGGTTACGGGGACGCTTGTCGGGGAGCAGTATGCCAAAGTGGAATAACAGTACACATTGAAAAAAAAAAAGACGAATATTCTAAATAATGAATTTATTCGCTCTATTGCTATAAATTCGTCTTTTAGAATATTACGAATATTCTAAAAATGAAGTTATAGCAATATAGCGAATATTCGTAAAATACACATATAGACTGCAATTTAGCTAATATAGTAGTGCTATAGTAATTTTTTTAATAGTGTACATATTTTCCAAAACTGAAGTTCAGAAGAGGCAAAAAAAATTAGACTAATAAAAAAAAGGTTATAGCACTATATTAGCTAAATTACAGTTTATATTTGTATTTTACGAATATTCGTAATATTGCTCTAACTTCGTCTTTTAGAATATTCGTAATATTCTTAAAGACGAAGTTATAGCAATATAACGAATATTCGTAAAATACACATATAGACTGTAATTTAGCTAATATAGTGCTATAGTAATTTTTTTAATAGTGTACATATTTTCCAAAACTGAAGTTCAGAAGAGGCAAAAAAAATTGACAAAAAAAAATAATTATAGCACTATATTAGCTAAATTACAATCTATATGTGTATTTTACGAATATTCGTAATATTGCTCTAACTTCGTCTTTTAGAATATTCGTAATATTCTAAAAGACAAAGTTATAGCTATATATAGAATATTCGTAAAATACACATATTAGCCTAGCCATAGTCATAGGAGCGTTGCCTTATACTGTCAAAAGAAAAATCGCAATACGCGAATAATTAAATCGTATATTATTCGCGATAAATAGAATAATGACGAATGTTCGATTTTCGACGAATATAAGACGAATATTCAATCGAATATTCGCGAAATATCGCGAAATCGAATATGGCACCTTCCGCTCATCACTAATCAAAACACATCCGTGTCCGCCTTCCCGCGCCAAGGTGGTCTCAGTCTGGCAGGTCCTACTCTAAACCTCCCTATGTCATTGGGCAGTGTCAGATTGGGGTGCCTAGGGCCCACCAGTGGAATTGACTTTGGGGGCCCACTCTTCCACTAGCATAAACAGAAATATTACTTGTATATTTTTCAGCCTCATGTGCATGAACGTGTGCATTTTAGCACACAATTTAGCATGCAGAACAGAACTGTACAATATCAAAGTGTTTCTCATTAAGCAACTCAATTAGTTAATAACTTAAGGGGAGATTTATTATCTCCCTTGCGCCAGAAAAGTGACTTAGGGTGGAAAAGGGGCGTAGTCATCAGCAGAGACAATTCTATGGTCATTTACACCAGGTGCAAATAAAGACAGAAATCCAGAGGCAGACTGGCCAAAAACCCTACAGGGAATTTTTCCAGTGGGCTGATGCCCATAGTGCCACCCAATCCCTCCTCACTGCCGCTGTCCGGGTACATACTACTGGGGGAACTATAGGGGTCATTATCATAGAAAGTCCAGGCAGCATGCTGAAAGTAGGGTTGGCTTGGTGTTGTGGTCCACATCTCACTTCCTAAGCCCCCTGTTACATACTAAAGACAATTGGAGGAGGAGAACAGAACATGGCATATTGATGGCCACCACAGAGAGACAGCTTATGGGGAGGTATTTGGTTCTGTGGGATAGTATTCTGTGCTGCACTAGGGTATTACTGACCTTGCCAACTTGTCTTGGCCCCATTTACTTGTGTTGCCCCACCTTCTGTCAATTTGGACCCATCTACAACATTGGAGCCACTTTTAAGTTTTTTTCCAGGGCCACTTTAAGTTCCTAGTCCGCCCTTGCAGAAATGTACGGCAGCTCTGAGCTGTTGTAGATTTCTGTTTAGGAGCACAGACTGCAGGTGGATGCACCTAATTTATGACGAGGCCTGCACCTCGTAATAAAATTAGGCACATCCAACAGCAGTGCAGGAGATATCAAGCGTAGAAAGCACCAATCTTGATACATCTCCCCTTAGTCTGCTATTTACAGTCAGTAGTATGGACAGCAGTCACACATGGAAATTCCTTGTCCTAGACTAACCACCCAGTCCCTCAGCCAGCCTAAAAGAGTGATCTTGTGATGTCACATCGCTGAGAGTGCCAGGTCCTGCCGCCTAAAGTGTTCCTGTTTATGCCTGTGGTGAGGTGAGTATTTTTTTCAATTTGTTGGCATTATCATGGGTTTATAGATGGGGGGCAGTATTGGGGCATTTCATACACTGGGGGCACAATTTTTTTTTTACTCCCTGCCTTCCGTGCCACTCATATACCTGCGCACTTCTGTCTAAACGGCAATTTGCCAATTGATTTCAAAGGGGTCCATCTGCCTGTCAAAATGGACAAAAAATAGGACATGTCCTATTTATTGATGACCGCAAAAAAAATGGCCAACTGAATTGCCCCATAGTCTGCAATGGTACTGAAAATGGCGGTTGTAAAAAAAAAGTTTTCCATTGTTCTGTTAATTGTGAACATTTTGTTCACAAGGTAATGGGAAGAAAAGTAAATCTATAGCTTTTTATTTTATTTTATTTTATTCTTTGCTTTTTATCGCATACACTGTGCAGTATAATGTACAGTGTGCAGCTCTCATTAGCACTGTCACTATAATACATATAAAATACAGTTAGATTTTTTTATAACATTTTTGGGTGGAATGAATTTTTTTTTATCTTTATGTTTTACTTGTGCCTGTGGACGTGCATGGACTGTAAATGCTGTATTATCTATATTACCCTGAGATGCCATGGTTGGTATTGACTGTGGCAGATTAGGGGTTAAACTGTAGGGTTGGTAATTATCTCTTATCCCAGTCGTAAGGATGCAGCTGCTGCATGGCCAAAAGCCTGAAGTCCTTGCCCCTTTCACACAAGCGAGTTTTCCGCGCGGGTCCTGACCCTTTCATTTGAATGGGTCTGTGCACACGAGCGTTGTTTTTCATGCATCAGTTCTGCATTGCGTGAGAATTGCAGTGTGTTCTAAATTCTGCGTTTTTCACACAACCCTGCCCCATAGAAGTGAATGGGGCTTCAGTGAAAAACGCATTGCATCCGGATGAAACACTGAACACAATTGCTGAACTTGCTTGCGAAATGGTGCAAGTTTCACTGAAGGCATCCTGAACGCATCCGTATCGCTCGTGTGAAAGAGGCCTAAGGCCTCTTTCACACGGGCGAGATTTCCGTGCGGATGCAATGTGTGAGGTGAACACATTTCATCCGCACTGAATCCGGTGATTTTCACTCATCACTTGTGAGTTGTGTGAAAATCGCAGCATGCTCTATTTTGTGCGTTTTTCACGCAACGCAGGCCCCATGGAAGTGAATGGGGCTGCGTGAAAATCGCAAGCATCCGCAAGCAAGTGTGGCTGCGGTGCGATTTTCACGCATGGTTGCTAGGAGATGATCGGGGGGGGCCCGATCATTATTATTTTCCCTTATAACATGGTTATAAGGGAAAATAATAGCATTCTTAATACAGAATGCTTAGTAAAATAGGGCTGGAGGGGTTAAAAGAAAATGTTAAAAAATTTAACTCACCTCATCCACTTGTTCGCGCAGCCCGGCTTCTCTTCTGTTTTCTTCTTTGCTGTCCAGGAGGAAAGGGACCTGTGGTGATGTCACTGCACTCATCACATGGATCATGTGACGGACCATGTGATGAGCGCAGTGACGTCACCACAGGTCCTGTTCCCCAAAGAAGACGAAAGAAGAGAAGTCGGGCTGCGCGAACAAGTGAATTAAGGTGAGTTAAATTATTTATTTATTTTTTTAACCCCTTCAGCCCTATTTTACTAAGCATTCTGTATTAAGAATGCTATTATTTTCCCTTATAACCATGTTATAAGGGAAAATAATAAAATCTACACAACACCTAACCCAAACTCGCGCGGAAAAATAGCGCATTTTCCCACGGCGCACCCGCATCTTATCAGGCCCAAATCCATGACGCCCGTGACCTAAAGGTTTACTACTTACTAAGGGCTTGTTGACACGACCGTGTGAAGCCCGTGCCCGTGCTGTGGACCGCAAACATAGAGCATGTTCTATCTTTTTGCGGTACGGAGGCACGGAACGTAACCCCAGGAAGCACTCCATAGTGCTTCCGTAGTGTTCCGTTCCGTGCTCCCGTTCAGCACCATTCCGCATCTCCGGATTTGCGGATCCATTGAAGTAAATGGGTCCGCATCCCTGATGCGGAATGCACACGGAACGATGCCCGTGTATTGCGGATCCGCAAATGCGGTCTGCAATACGGCAACAGGCAGCACACGTTCGTGTGAATGAGCCCTAACAGTTAATGGGTTCTCTGCACATCATAAAAAATACAAATGTTCCGTGGACCTGTGGAAGAAATCTGGTTGCATTAATACTTACCTGTCTGTTGCTCCACTAATGCCATTGTCCCCACTGCACTAGCATTCGCCCCCAGCTCTTCCACTCTTGTCCCAACCTGATGTGTGCGCTTCTTTAACTGTTCAGCTGCATTTATTACTATGTAGCTGAACAGGAAAAGAAGCGCAAACATCTATTCGGGACAAGAGCTCACAGCCGGTGCGAGTGCGGCAGGGACAACAGCATTAGTGGAGCAAGTATTAATGAAACCAAATTTCTTCCACCAGTCCACGGAACACTTGTATTTTTCATGATGCCATACAAACTTCTAGTTTGTCAACAGCAATTTATGTGTGCCTGCTTGAAACATAAGGGGCCATTCACATGGCTAGAGCGGATGTCCGCTTGCGGCTTGGTTCTATTGAATAGAGCTAAGCTGCAACCGGATCCGTGGCATCTAAAGTGAACTGTAGCAGAAATCAGTTTGCGGTATACGCGGCGGATTTTGACAGCATCAAAATCCTACATGTGTAAGGGGTACAGGCCCTAAGAGTACAGCATTTAGCAATAAGGAAAACTACAACTCCCAACAGGTCCTGAAGGTCTGCAGGACATGCTGGGAGTTGTAATTTCCAGAGGGGAGTACAGTAAAAATGTAGACTTTTTTTTTTGCAGTAAATACCTATTTGTTTGGAAGGAGACTGGTCTGGGCACACTTCTCAGCTTGCTTTATTTCAAACAAATCCTCATTCTTTTCTTCTGTAGCTCTGCCTGTGCCTGCCTGGTTGTCAAATAAACTGAAATCCCGCCGCCGCGCTCTGCACTGACTCAGAAAATGGGCAGGCGGCAGGTCATCAGTGTGACGATGCACGCACTTAGGTTTCTTGCACACAACCGTATGTATTTTGCGGTCCGCAAAAAATCCGGATGACATCCGTGTGCATTACGTATTTTGCGGAAAGGAACAGTTGGCCCTTCATAGACCAGTACTATCCTTGTCCGGAATGCGGACAATAATAGGACATGTTCTATTTTTTTGCGGAACGGAAATACAGACATACGGAAACGGAATGCACACCGAGTAACTTCCGGGGTTTTTATTTTTGCGGACCTATTGAAGTGAATAGTTCCGCATACGGTCCGCAAAAAAAAGGAACGGACACGAAAAGAAAATACATTAATGCGCAAGAGGCCTTAGTAAGAGCACAGATCAGGAGGCGGGGACCACAGTTGAAGAGGGTGGGCCCCGCAGCACTGAAGCAGCCATACAAGATGAGGAGTGGTGAAAGGATCTTAGAGATTATCTGGCCACTTGCTGCACCCTCATGCCCATTGCTGGCCCTGTAGTGAGTGCCTCGCTGCTTATTACAGCGACAGGCAGTGGCGCTTTCCAGCAGGCAGCTGGGGCTGCCGCTGATTAGTCACTATGTGTTTATCAATATAGGCATGCAGGCAAAGGGCCCACCGAGGATTTCACCGACTCCCCGGTGGGCTAGTCCGAGCCTGTCATTGGGCATCTACAGTCAGGAGAGCAGACCCTGCACATATAGTGTGCTGCTCCCAGTTACCTCTGTGTGCATGAAGCAACCAATGAGAGGAGGGGCACGCACAGCTATATGTATCACCTAATTAATGTGGTCTGTGGAATCTTTTTCAGTGATTTTTGTGCGTGTAAGAACACCTAAAAGCCCTGCCTATTTTTAGCCTGGGACAGCCCAAATTCGCATGGACTGTCCCTAAAAATTAGGGCTAGTCCCTCTAATTCAGGACTGATGGCAATTGTGAATGTAGTACAAGCCTCTGTCTTTTTTCTTGCAGACCAACAGTCCCCAGGAAAAATAGAAATGTTTTAATATATCCAATGAATTCAATTGAACCATGTGCTGTCTTTGGAGAACATGAACAGCACATGTCCATGATGAACTAAGGTATGAATATAAGACCTAAGTGTTTTATCTCTTTTAGGGCTCATGCACACAACCGTTGTTGTTTTGCCGTCCGTTTTTCACGAATTCGTTGTTCCGTATCTGAGTTTTTTTTTCTCTGATTTAAGTTTTCTTCCGTTCCATTATTCCATAAAACATATCCGTATGGTTTCCGTATGCGATCCGTTTTTTGTGGATTGGAAACAGAAACAGTAACTTATTAATCACCAAACGCATGAGCAATATGGGCTGAAAGCGGAAAGAAAATACGTTCGTGTGCATGAGCCCTTACAAGCATTTTGTTCAAAGGCATTGCGTGCTCTGTAGTTCAGCATATTTACTCTGGAAATGTTGCTCAACATCGTTAGATTTCTTTTCATGTTTTTGTGCATTGTTATCACGGTGCTACGTGTGATTGTCCTTCACAGTGCGCAGTTATGCTCCTTGTCTATTTTCTCCTTGTTTTTCTTATAAAACAATAAAGTCTTTTAAAAAAAATTATATAAAGAAAGCAAAAAAGGACCCTCAAAACCGCTGAACACATACCGAAAGGCTAGCACTTTTGCATGGCAAACACAATTAGCTATAAATTCACAAGTGTGATTAATATGAACATAATAATATCACTATAAATCAACTTTCCAGACAAAAACTGCTATTAAAATATATTACTGGTCTGTAGACCATGAAATTTCATAGCAATAATTTTATCTGTTGGAGTCTCTATACAGATCAACTGCATTTTGTTTAAAACTTAAAGAAGTTTTCCCGTGAAAATATTTAAAAAAAATTCAAACCAGGGCTGGATGTGAATTTTTTTGTAGTTGCATGCACCACCTGCTATCCTTATTTTTTGTCCACCTCGCTGAGGTGGACACAAATGCTCAGTTCTATCCTTCAGTCCTAGCTACTGTAAGAAGCTGTGAGAGTTACAGTAAAGAGAGAGCCAGTGGCATACCTTCAATGGAGGCAGACCAGGCAACTGCAATGGGTTCTGGGGGGAGTGGGACCCTGTGCTGATCTCCTTTGTCTTCATGATGTAATAACACTGCATTTTCACACAGTTGCCACTAGGGGGAGCTCAATGCAAAGATATTATTTCAGCTCCCAGAAAATTGTAACTGCATAAATTCCTTTGCACTGATCTCCCCTTAGTGGTGGCTGCAGATAGACAGTTTTATAATAGAAGGGAAGCAGGGAATTTATAAATGTAGTTTTGCCAGTTGTCTGGTGTAAATTCATTGAAAAAAAATGGTTATGAGAACAAGTACCATACCTATTAAGCGCCTGTTGCACTTTTTCCGACATAGAAGTCGAATGAGGTGGGTGAGGTGGAGGGAGATTTATTTTATTACAATTTTTTTAATTAAAATTTCTTCCGCTTAAAAAAACAACAACAAAAAAACATAAATTTGTGAGAAATGTGGGGTGTTGCACATTCCGTTGTCTGGGAGTGATTGTTCTAGCATATTGGGAAACTGGGCAGGGCGGGGGGACCTCTGCTAAGTTTTGCTGGTCTGTGAAGCCTGTGTGTAGAGAGCTGCTGCAGAAAGGACATGCCCTAAGAAAGAACACACCCCTGAGAAAAGATATGCCATTTCCTCCCCAAACTGCCTGCCTAAAATAAATGTAGCAGATCAATTGGAACCATCTCTGGATCTTTGGATGTTTCATGGTAGGGATGGTGTGTTCAATGTGATGTGCAGTAGTAGTTTTCTGCCACACATAGCATTTTGCATTTAGACCAAAAAATTCAACTTTGGTCTCCTCTGACCAGAGCACCTTCTTCCACATGTTTACTGTGTCTGCCAAATGGCAGATGACAAACTACAAATGGGCCTTCTTATGGCTTGCTTTCAAAATGGCTTTCTTCTTCCCACTTTTCCATAAAGGCCAGATTAGCGGAGTACACAACTAATATTATCCTGTGGACAGATTCTCCCAACTGAGCTATGGATCTCTGCAGCTGCTCCAGAATGACCATGGGCCTCTGCTTCTTTAATTAGTGCTGTCCTTGTCTTGGTTGTTAGTTTAGGTGGACGGTCATGTCTTGGCAGGTTTGCAGTTGTGCCATACTCCTTCCTCCTTTCAGATGATGGATTGAACAGTGCTCCGTGAGATGTTCAGAGCTTGAGATATTTTTTTTATAACCTAACCCTGCTTTACACTTCTCCACAACTTTATTCCTGACCTGTCTGGCGTATTCCTTGGTTTTCATGATGCTGTTTGATCACTGATGTTCTCTAACAAACCTCTGAGGCCTTCACAGAACAGCTGTAGTTATACTAAATAGGTGACCTCTGAAGGCAATTGGTCACACTGGATTTTATTTCAGGGTATCAGAGAACAGGGGGGCTGAATACAAATGTACACCACACTTTCCAAATTTGCATTTATTTAAAATTTTGGAAACCATGTATCATTCTTTTCACTTCATACATATTTGCTACTTTCTGTTGGTTTATCACATAAAATTCCAATAAAATACATTTAAAGGGGTTGTCCAGGATTGGGGACTTTGGTTTAATTGTTTAACAAGGACATAAATATCTCCTACATGACTGTCCTACCTTTCCCATACTTTTCTGATGCCCCGTATTCATTGCACAAATTCTCAGCCGGAAGTAAGACTTTTCTCACATTCAATGACGTACCGGGTCTCTTCTGCAGAGCGAAGCCGCTTCTTCCGCTTCCCAGGGAGCCCGGTGACGTCACCATCAGCCACAGGCATTATGCAGAGCGCTCGGAGTCGGCAACAGATTGCGCTAAGCCACGCCCCTCCAGTCCGGTGACGTCACCAGGCAGGGCGTGTTGTTCATAATGAAGGAGGCAAGGGAACTATGCTAATTAGCATAGTAAACGCCTCCAATGCAGGCAAATGGGGCAGCAGGCTGGAGATAGAAGCAATACTCTGATGACTGAGCCAGGAGGAGTTTATGGGCGTTACTAAGGAGGGGAAAAATGTGCGGCAGGAGGCCGAATATGATTCAAGGTAGGCGGATGCGATGTGCGGCAGGAGACTGAATAGCAATGAGGGGGCGGAGTCAGGGCGGAGAGGAGAGTCTGAAAGCACGTGATGCTGCGCTGCGCTGGGACCCACAGTGCAGAGCGGCAGGAAGTTAGACAAAAATAAACAGAGATGTAAACAGTGCGTGGGGGACCGTCAGAGCCGTGTAGAAATGGCGAAAATACCTTAAAACATATGGGGGACCTAGAATCACCGGTTAACAGTGAGTACACTTTAAAAAAAAAAAAAAAAATTTGATCCTGGACAACCCCTTTAAGTTTGTGGGTGAAAGAATGTGTTCAAGCAGTATGAATACTTTTTCAAGGCACTGTAGTCAGTTCACACAAAGAGTGAATAGTGCATAAGAATGTCTACCAAAATATGTATAGAGTATATTCTGTAAAGTCCTGTATCCAAGATTTTTATATTAATGGCCTATCTTCTGGATAGGTCATCAATATCAGATTGGCAGGGGTCCGACTTCAAGAACCCCTGTTGATCAGCTGTTGGAAGACGCCTCTATACTCTCTGAGTACTTAGGCCTCTTCCTAGGCTAATGACATTACTGTACATTGGTCATGTGGCCTAAGTGCAGCTTAGTCCTTTTCAAGTGAATGGGGCTGAGTTGCAATACCAAGAACAGCCACTATACAATCCATGGTGCTGTGCTTGGTAAGCTGTTAGGAGGCTGCAGTGCTCACCAAAGTTCCAGCTGATTGGTGGAGGTGCTGGAAGTCAGACCCCCACCTATCTGATATTGATGACCTATCCTGAGGCTAGGCCATCAATATCAAATTTGTGGAGAAGCCCATTTTTAACCATAAACCATGCTAACCTTTGCATTGTGTGTATGAAATCATATAAATAATTTTAGTACAATTAATATAATATGTAAATCATTTTCATGCATTTCATGTAAAATGACAAAATTAAATTGGTGTGATAGCAATAGAATTCCACAACAATTACATTACTATCCTTAGGACAGGCTGTCAAATGTATGATGGTCACTGGTCAGCAGAACAAAGGCAATGTGTCTAGCTGTGTTTCTGTTCAAGCAGCTGTGCCCTTTTACTGCAGGTAAGTCACATTCATGAGGTGTGGTTGTAGCTCTCCCATTGTTTTGTCAATTGGTGGTGGTCTTGAGGATAAACCATCAATGTACATTCCTGGAAAACCCATTTAATTAAAAACAAAATTTGTCAGCGTTTGTGCTCTTCTACTAATACAGTTATTTTCTGCAGACAAAATAGCATGCAAGTTTAAATCTGAATGTAAAACTGGAAGACATCCTTTTGTGATAGATTTGACCTGTAGAAATTGTACAATGAACTTTGCAGAAAATGTTACCAAGGGATGTAATGAATCTTTTTGTCGTCTGGTAGTGAAACAAATTAGTTCCTGTCTATTGGGATTATGTGCAATTCCAGAGGCTTTATTAATGCATAACGCTGGATACTTTCTTGTTCCCATATGTTGAAATAAAATTGAGCTTACAAATTCAAAAAGTTTTTCAGTGCAACAATTTTGGCCTGGATGATCTCTCCATCAAGGACACATTTAATACACAGTTGATTATCTGGGAGATGGCAGATATTCACTGTTGATGTGTTGGCTGCAGAATATTTATTCCAAAACATGACAAAGATACTGTGAATCCAGGAAATTTGGGTTTGTAGAGTCAAAAGAAAGATAACACAGAAATACATTTGATTACCATTCACAAAAAAGCAGACCATACACATTAGATACAAGTTTTCCTAATAATGTATATGGGGCTTTGCAGCTCTATGGTAGATGTCAGTGGAAAGAAAGATCGAGTATGTTGGATTTCATCATGCCCCATCCTTTGTTCCTGCAGGAGATAAGCTACTTCTAAACCCTTTATTGGAGAGATCAGATGGTGTGGCTAGCCGCGTGCAGCCAAGCCACACATCAATGGCAGCCAATGGATGCACAATTTTGTGGTAGAATCAAGCAGCCACGGGCCTCCGCGTGTGGTTGTACCTTGGCCGCACCATCTGATCTTAATCTAAGAGCAACCACATAGCTGCCCATCTGGTGCAAATCAACCTGATTGATTTACTGTTCCTCTGGCTCTGTGCTAGGGGAACACTGAGACATTTTATCTCTTACTAGAAAAAAAAAAATCGGTGAAATTTGTGTCCATAGGAATATATTGTGAAAACTTGAAAATCTCTTAAAAATTGTGGCTGTCATGAAAAAATGGTACATATTAAGCATCTTAATCCATACCCCTTTCCTGCTAAACCCATACCCTTCCATCCCCTTCTTTTATGTTGATTACTTCATAGATATGTCTATAATTAGATGCACAAAATTTTGCAAAGAATTTGCCACATTTGGGATACATTTAGAATGCAGTCACATAGTAATGTACATGTAAGCCAGAGTTTTTGTACTGAGATTTTCAATTTTAGCTATTAAGCTACAGCTTCTGTCCAAAAGAAGAAAATGGGTCAATTTCATTAATCCTGTCTAAAATGTAGACAGTGTAAACTTAAGGTGGATTTACACTGCCCAGACTGAGCAGGCAATTATTGGGAAGGCGCCCTTAATTCCCAATAATTGCCTGCTTACACTGCACTATCTGCTGCCCAGAAATGACTGAGGTGTCCGCATAAAAAATTATTTCACTTGATGAACTAGCGTTTTGCTCGTAATCTGTGGAACCTTTACGTGGGTAGGTGAATTAGCGTTCATACTAATGTTCCTTCCCGACAAGCATCCTGACAATTATGCAGTGTAAATTCACCTACAGACAGGCAGTGTAAAGATTTACAACATTTATAGTGGTGGCTCATATTGTATTTTAACTTTAGTACATGGCTAGACACTTCTGTCTAACTTTACACCACCTCTTGGATAACTTACTGGCACAATTCTGAAGTACATTGTTGCATCTTAAGCCACATCCTCTTGTCAATCAGGAAAACTGAAACTAGGTGCAGTCGACTATTCTTTTTGGTGCATTGCTACATAAATCAGAACAAAACTTTTTTGACATTATGACAATCTGAAAAGTATTAGATACTTTTTTCTCTATAAAGTATAATGAAAATTGCTTGGATATCTCCTGAAAAATTGCTTCATGTTTTGATCACTTTCTAGAAATAGCCTTACTTGAAAAAGTCTAGGTGTAGCCTTAGTCTATAAATTAGATGTGGCGGCTGGCAGGCAGTAAAGATGAGGCCCTGATACATACGAATACCATGCGGTCATTTTCTATTTATTCAATATGAATTGATTGTAAATTGATTCCTTATTGTTAATATCCACAGGGTTCTGTAGGTTTCCCCACAAAACCAAGCTGCCATTAACGATACATAAACAATTCACAACTAATTTCCAAAAGCCCTCCATTCACATACATGCTCAACAAAGCCAAGCATGCATATGTCCTGAACAGGGAGAGATGACAAAGTCAAAGTCTGAATCTCGTCCACTCCTTCGAGCAGACACGAGTGCCGTGTTACTCACCTAGTTGCTGTCCCAGCAACAGCGACTGACGTTTTTTTGCCACATGTGTTTCTTCATGCTGCAGGCTATGGCCTGAGCTTCCCGCCATGTCTCTCCAGTCTGTCCCTAGGGTGCGCATGCACAGCTCTCTGGCTCTTAATGGGCCAGCACACACACCCTAGTCTTACCCAGCCAATGACTGGCCACCTTAGGGTACTTAACCCCTTAAGGACACAGCCATATTTCACCTTAAGGACCAGGCCATTTTTTGCAAATCTGATAACTTTAAAACGCTTTGACTTATCCAGGCCTTTCTGAGATTGTTTTTTCGTCACATATTGTACTTCATGACACTGGTAAAATGAAGTAAAAAAATAATCATTTTTATTTATAAACAAATACCAAATTTACCAAAAATTTGTAAAAAATTGCACATTTCCAAATGTCAATTTCTCTACTTCTATAATACATAGTAATACCTCCAAAAATAGTTATTACTTTACATTCCCCATATGTCTACTTCATGTTTGGATCATTTTGGGAATGATATTTAATTTTTTGGGGATAATACAAGGCTTAGAAGTTTAGAAGCAAATCTTGAAATTTTTCTGAAATTTTCAAAAACCCAATTTTTAGGGACCAGTTCAGGTCTGAAGTCACTTTGCGAGGCTTACATAAAAGAAACCACCCAAAAATGAGCCCATTCTAGAAACTACACCCCTCAAGGTATTCAAAACTGATTTTACAAACTTTGTTAACTCTTTAGGTGTTCCACAAGAATTTATGGAAAATAGAGATACAATTTCAAAATTTCACTTTTTTGGCAGATTTTCCATTTTAATAATTTTTCCAGTTACAAAGCAAGGGTTAACAGCCAAACAAAACTCAATATTTATGGCCCTGATTCTGTAGTTTACAGAAACACCCCATATGTGGTCGTAAACCGCTGTACGGGCACACGGCAGGACGCAGAAGGAAAGGAATGCCATACGGTTTTTGGAAGGCAGGTTTTGCTGGACTGTTTTTTTTGACACCATGTCCCATTTGAAGCCCCCCTGATGCACCCCTAGAGTAGAAACTCCATAAAAGTGACCCCATTTTAGAAACTACGGGATAGGGTGGCAGTATTATTGGTACTAGTTTAGGGTACATATGATTTTTGGTTGCTCTATATTACACTTTTTGTGAGGCAAGGTAACAAGAAATAGCTGTTTTGGCACCGTTTTTATTTTTTGTTATTTACAACATTCATCTGACAGGTTAGGTCATGTGATATTTTTATAGACCAGGTTGTCATGGATGCGGCGATACCAAATATGTATATATTTTTTTATTTATGTCAGTTTACACAATGATTTCTTTTTTGAAACAAAAAAAATCATGTTTTTGTGTTTCCATAGTCTGAGAGCCATAATTTTTTCAGTTTTTGGGCGATTACCTTGGGTAGGGTATGATTTTTGCGGGATGAGATGACGGTTTTATTGGCACTATTTTGGGGTGCGTGTGACTTTTTGATCGCTTGCTATTACACTTTATGTGATGTAAGGTAACAAAAAATGGCTTTTTTTACATCGTTTTTATTTTAATTTTTTTACGGTATTCACCTGAGGGGTTAGGTCATGTGATATTTTTATAGAGCCGGTCGATACGGACGCGGCGATATCTAATATGTATACTTTTTTTTATTTATGTAAGTTTTACACAAGAATATCATTTTTGAAACCAAAAAAAAATCATGTTTTAGTGTCTCCATATTCTGAGCCATAGTTTTTTTTATTTTTTGGGCGATTGTCTCAGGTAGGGGCTCATTTTTTGTGGGATGAGGTGACGGTTAGACTGGCACTATTTTGGTGGGCAAACGCCTTTTTGATCGCTTGCTGTTGTACTTTTTGTGGAGTAAGGTGACACTAAAATGGTTTATTTAGCACAGTTTTTCTTTTTTACGGTGTTTATCTGAGGGGTTAGGTCATGTGATATGTTTATAGAGCCAGTTGATACGGACGCGCTGATACCTAATATGTATACTTTTTTTCTCCCCCTATTTTTTACCAATTTTTTTTTTTACTTTATTTTGGGAAAATGACGTTTTTGTTTATTTTTACTTCAAACTTTAAATTTTTTTGGGGGAAAACTTTATTTTTTCAACTTTATTTTTCACTTTATTTTTTGTCCCACTTTGGGACTTGAACTTTTGGGGGTCTAATCCTTTACAATGCATTCCAATACTTCTGTATTGGAATGCATTGGCTGTATGAGTAATACAGTGAGTATTACTCATACAGCTTCCGGCCTGTGAGATCCAGGGGGCTGGATCTCACAGGCTCGTCACCGGAAGGCAGCGCGATGCCTTCCTTAGGCATCGCGGTGCCTTCCATGCCATCGGGTCCCCCCCACAGCCGCATGGGGACCCAATGGCACCGCCGATTGCCGCCGCAAACCGCAGGTCTGAATTGACATGCGTTTTGCGGCGAAATGCATTTAGCAGGCACCTTGTTCCGATCACCGCCCGCCGGGCGGCGGTGATCGGAAATACACGTGACGTACCGGTACGTCATGTGTCCTTAAGTATCAGGACAACATGCCGTATCGGTACGTCATGTGTCCTTAAGAGGTTAAAGGGGATATCCAGTAATGGATAATAATTACCTATCCTCAGGATAGGTCATCATTATCACATTGGCTGGGGTCCGAGTCCCGACTCCCCCGCCGATTAGCTGCTACAGGGAGCCACCACGTCTACCAGAGCTCTGGTGAACGCAAGGGGCTCCCTTCAGCTTTCCAAGCACAATGTCTAACATTGTAGTGGCTGTTCTTGGTATTGTAACTAGGCCATGTTACCGATGTACAGCTGATCGGCAGAGGTCCCAGGTATTGGACCCTCACTGATATGATATTGATGACCTATCTAGAGAATAGGTCATCAATATTAATTACTGGATAGCCCCTTTAATACCTAATCTGTATTAAGAATGCTATTACTTTCCCTTATAACCATGCTATAAGGGAAAATAATAAAGATCGGGTCCCCATCCCGATCGTCACCTAGCAACCATGCGTGAAAATCGCACCGCATCCGCACTTGCCTGCGGATGCTTGCAATTTTCACGCATCCCCATTCATTTCTATGGGGCCTGCGTTGCGTGAAAAACGCTGAATATAGAATATACTGCGATTTTCATGCAACGCACAAGTGATGCGTGAAAATCACCGCTCATCTGAACAGCCCCATTGAAGTGAATGGGTCCAGATTCAGTGCGGGTGCAATGCGTTCACCTCATGCATTGCACCGGCGCGGAATTCTCGCCCATGTGAAAGGGGCCTAACTCAGTTGCATCTATACATTTTAAACCTGTTCTTTATGGGAACATGGTTGTGTGAGCTCAAGTCTGACCCCAAGCCCAGAGCTTCCTCTAATGTGCAGAGAACAGTGTTCAGTATCTCAACAGTCACCAACAGGATGACATGATCACTTATCAAATCCCTCCTGGCAGTTCACACCCTCTATATTCCTCTGTATATCCCTTTATGCATAGAATTCTCTTGAAGATATGTCTCATCTATGTAAAGGACCAGGAGTGCAGATATATAGTAGGTGCATTTATACAGTGATTAACAGCAGTTATATAAACCTCCTGTTTCACACTGCCTGTCTATACCATCTGTAGGTGCTGACTCTCCAGTGTAGTTCTATGAGATGTAAGAAATGACAGGAGAGATTAATGACAGGGCAAAGAGAGCAGACAGGGTCAAGCTGCATCACGTAGGAAAAGATGGAGACCCTGCAGGGTAAGGGGGCAGCAGTTGTGTCACTAATCTGTCATGGCTGCCCTTACACAGGACTCAGAGTAGTGGTGAGATGAGACCCTGCTTCCTTTTTCTCTGCAAAAGCCAGGGATGATGAGAAATGTAGGATTCATTAGGAAAACCATATATGAAGGGAAGAAGGAATCAAGTTGAACTTCAAATAATACACAAAGGCATACGCAACAGCCTCTATCTTATTTAAAAAATAATAATGGCCTATCCTGCACTATATAGTCAAAGAAAAAGAAAAATCCTGGAGTGCTTCTTAAACTCTATACCCCAGAAGCAATAGTTTCCATATCAGGTATGGATGACGGCTAAGAAGCTTGACGCAAATGTATGGAGGTTGTAATAGATGGTTCTATGTTTATAGCCTGTATATGTGCTATAAAACATTGATTCTGTATGCAGAGTGGCCTACAGAGGCATAATGGAACAATTTACCTATCTTTGGATGCTGTCATTAAATTATGATTAGCTTCTTTTTTTGGATATGTAATGGAAGTAAGTAGAGATGAGCGAATTTAATGTTATGAAATTCGTTCACGCTTTATTTGGTGATAAAAGCAGAATTGCGTTATAGATTCTGTTACCACAGACCATAACGCAATTCTATGACAGAATGCATAACGGAATGCCTTTAGAGGCATTCCGTTATTCATTCCGTCATAATAGAAGTCTCCCCTGCATAACGGAAACGGGATGGATCCGTTTTGCAGCCCATAGACTTCTATTATGACAGAATGAATAACGGAATGCCTCTAAAGGCATTTTGTTATGCATTCCGTCATAGAATTGCGTTATGCTCCTGCTTTTACCACCAAACAAAGTGTGAACGAATTTTAAAATATGAAAATTCGCTTATCTCTAGAAGTAAGCAATGAAAATGCCTTCTGTTTCAAACAAATCCTTGCTGCATTATGCCTGAGAAGGACAATTCCATATGCATAATTCTCTGTATGTTGCTGTGATCGGGTTATGTGTTCTTTATATTGTTAAAGATGTGTGAATTTTACTGTTAAAGATGTGTGAATTTTATCCTATATTTAGTATCTCTAGGACTGTAATGAGTTAAACTTTTTCTTCTCCAAGTGCCTCCCTCCCACCCCTCTTTGTCTCAAGCAGGAGAGGAAGGGGGGCAAAGTGCTGTGCTGTGGGCAGTGTCTGATTTCACACCTTTCTGCAGGTGTCCCATAGAGTATGGTGGAATGCGTAAACCAATCACATGACTTGATGATATATGTTGTTCACTGCCTATAAAGAAGCACCTCTCTGAAGTGTCACATATGACGTATGCAGTAGTATTGTTAGACTGTCCACCATTACAAAATGGAGACCCTTAGATGTTTACATTAGCTTAACATTCCAAAGTGGTACCTACTGCGCAGATATTAAGAGTGTTATCTCTGTTTCTCTTATCTCTTTTTCTCTTTGACCAATGAAACAATGGTTTGTGTCTCAGTGAGGACTACCCTCTTCTGAAGATATATATATGCTTAACTCATGTAATAAAAGTTAGAGATTGCTTTGACCAACTTCTGTGTCAGTGTTCAGCCTCTCAGCCATGAGTGGATATTAACCCCCTGGGGGGGGGGGTACATTGATTCGGAACACCAGAGTGTATCTTAAATGCCCTAATTTAGGGCTGCTTTAACAATATTGCTAGGACTTGGAAAGAAAAAGTAATTCTTTTCTGACAATGGACAGAAGTAGAACTCTTAGGCCTCTTTCACACGGGCGTGAGGTGAACGCATTGCACCCGCACTGAATCTGGACCCGTTCATTGTGCACATGAGCAGTGATTTTCACGCATCACTTGTGCGTTGTGTGAAAATCGCAGCAAGCTCTATTTTGTGCGTTTTTCACGCAACGCAGGGCCCATAGAAGTGAATGGGGCTGCGTGAAAATCGCAACCATCCGCAAGCAAGTGCGGATGCGGTGCGATTTTCACGCACGGTTGCTAGGAGACGATCGGGATGGAGAACCGATCATTATTATTTTCCCTTATAACATGGTTATAAGGGAAAATAATAGCATTCGGAATACAATGCATAGTACAATAGGGCTGGAGGGGTTAAAAAATAAATAAATTATTTTACTCACTTTATTTTACCCAAACCCGAACTTCTTCACAGAACATGGTTATAAGAGAAAATAATAGCATTCTTAATACAGAATGCATAGTACAATAGGGGTGGAGGGGTTAAAAAAAAATATATATTTTTTTAACTCACCTTAATCCACTTGTTCGCGCAGCCCGGCTTCTCTTCTGTCTTCTTTCTTCAGGACCTGGGTAAAGGACCTGTGGTGACGGCACTGTGCTCATCACATGGCCCGTCACATGATCCATCACCATGGTAAAAGATCATGTGATGGACCATGTGATGAACGCAGTGACGTCACCACAGGTCCTTCACCCAGGTCCTGAAGAAAGAAGACAGAAGAGAAGCCGGGCTGCGCGAACAAGTGGATTAAGGTGAGTTAAAAAAAAATATATTTTTTTTTAACCCCTCCACCTCTATTGTACTATGCATTCTGTATTAAGAATGCTATTATTTTCTCTTATAACCATGTTCTGTGAAGAAGTTCGGGTTTGGGTACCAAACATGCCAATTTTTCTCACGCGCGTGCAAAACACATTACAATGTTTTGCACTCGCGCGGAAAAATCGTGCATTTTCCCGCAACGCACCCGCATCTTATCCGGGCAAAAAAAGGCCTTAGGCCTCTTTCACAAATGCGCGATTTTTCCTCGCAAGTGCAAAACATTGTAATGCGTTTTGCACGCACGTGAGAAAAATCGGCATGTTTGGTACCCAAACCCGAACTTCTTCACAGAAGTTCGGGTTTGGGTTAGGTGTTCTGTAGATTGTATTATTTTCCCTTATAACATGGTTATAAGGGAAAATAATAGCATTCTTAACACAGAATGCATAGTACAATATGGCTGGAGGGGTTAAAAAAAAAATAATAATAATAATTTAACTTACCTTAATCCACTTGTTCGCGCAGCCCAGCTTCTCTTCTGTCTTCTTTCTTCAGGACCTGGGTAAAGGACCTGTGGTGACGTCACTGTGCTCATCACATGGCCCGTCACATGATCTTTTACCATGGTAAAAGATCATGTGACGGGCTATGTGATGAGCGCAGTGACATCATCACAGGTCCTTTACCCAGTTCCTGAAGAAAGAAGACAGAAGAGAAGCTGGGCTGCGCGAACAAGTGGATTAAGGTTGAGTTAAAAAAAAAAATAATTAACCCCTCCAGCCCTATTGTACTATGCATTGTGCATTAAGAATGCTATTATTTTCCCTTATAACCATGTTATAAGGGAAAATAATAATGATCGGGTCTCCATCCCGATCGTCTCCCAGCAACCGTAGACGAAAGTCGCACTGCATCCGCACTTGCTTGCGATTTTCACGCAGTCCCATTCACTTCTATGGGGCCTGCATTGCGTGGAAAATGCACAAAGAGGAGCATGCTGCGATTTTCATGCAACGCACAAGTGATGTGTGAAAATCACCGCTCATGTGCATAGCACCATAGAAATGAATGGGTCAGGATTCAGTGCAGGTGCAATGCGTTCACCTCACGCATTGCACCCGCACGGAAAACTCGCCTGTGTGAAAGGGGCCTTAAAGGGGTTGTCCGGGTTCAGAGCTGAACCCGGACATACCCTTATTTTCACCCCGGCAGCATCCCTGAGCCTAGCATCGGAGCATCTCATGCTCCGATGCGCTCCCGTGCCCTGCGATAAATCGCGCAGGGCACGGGCTCTTTTGTTTACAATAACACACTGCCGGGCGGTAACTTCCGCCCGGCAGTGTGTTCAGTGATGTCACCGGCTCTGAGGGGCGGGCTTTAGCTCTGCCCTAGCCGTTTTTTACTGGCTAGGGCAGAGCTAAATCCCGCCCATCAGTGTCACCGGGGTTCCTGTCAGCCCCATGGAGAGCCCCGGTACGTCACCGGAACTCCTAAAAATGCCTTTGCCCTGTGCAATTTAGCGCAGGGCAAAGGAGACATCGGATCATGAACTGCTCCGATGCTCATGTCAGGGGGGCTGCCGGGGTGAAAATGGAGGGATGTCCGGGTTCAGCTCTGAACCCGGACAACCCCTTTAAGATGTCCATACACCCTCAGCAACTCAGCCTAACACTTATGTATTAATATGTTTTCTCCTGGGAAACTAAAGGATTGCCTGTAGAAATTCATCATAGGTTGGAGGAGAGTCTTGAGTTAGCTATATAAGTTAGCCGACAATAGCTTAATGCAAAAAGGTTCAAGGAATCCAGCTCCACTTCGATAAAGGAATCTTTATTTTGCTTGCGGTAAAATCACATCCAATTGTAGTTACAAAAAGTATTGTCTGCGCGTTTCGGGCTACCAGAGACAATTCCAGCCCTTACTCATGACACCAGCAAAATAAAGATTCCTTTATCGAAGTGGAGCTGGATTCCTTGAACCTTTTTGCATTTGTGTTACCCGGGCCTGACACAGGTTTTCCATGCTCACAGGTGAAGGAGGGGAGGGTGAAAGCTGCTGAACTTTCCTTTTTACGGCAATAGCTTAATGTGTATGGGGGCCCTTAGAGCACCTTCAAATGGGAAATTAATAGCACAAATATTGGGTAATGTTATGGACAATGACATTTCAGCTGAAGAGGATAATGAGAATGGCATAAATCAGAAAATATTGAATCCGACAACACTATTGGGGTCATTTATCAAACTGGTGTAAAGTAAAACTGGCTTAGTTGCCCATAGCAACCATTCAGATTCCTCCTTTCTTTTTACAAAGGAGCTGTGAAAAATGAAAGGTGGAATCTGGTTACTATGGTCAACTAAGCCATTCACTTGAATGGGTCCACAATCACGTAGATGCGGAACGGAAGCATGGATCGGAACCCCACGGAAGCACTGCGGAGTGCTTCCGTGGTGTTTCTGGCCATGCCTCCACACTGCAAAAAAAATGGAACTTGTTCTATATTTTTTTGCGGTGCGGACAGATCACGGACCCATTCAAGTTGAATGGGTCTCGATCCTTCCCGGCCGCCACACCGACGCAAATTGCAGTATCCAATGCACGGAACGGACCCACAACGGCCGTGTGCATGAGGACTAAGGGTGTGGGAATTTAACTCAAAGATTATTGAGTGAAGATCAGGGCATACCAGCACCAAGTCATCCTATTACAGGTGGCTAGGGTTGTCGTAGTGGTAAAGGTACGGCTGGGGAGAGCAGGATAAACATACCCTTTGTGAAGTTTTTCTCATCAGGGGTAGTGTGAGTATGAAGTTTTATTCTGTCAGATTAAGTGCCCCACTTTTCTATGAAGTGCTCTCTGCATTAAGACTGAGCTGTGCCTAGGCTACAGGACCAATGAACATGATTCCACACTTATAAACAGGGGTCCTGGATGTCAGACCCCCACCGATCAGATAATGATGACCTATCGTGAGGATAGGCCATCTCATCAGTATAAAAAAGTCAGAAAACCCCTTTAATAGTTCTCAGCTTCAATTGCAGACACAAACCATGGAGTGGCACCGTCTCAGAAAGAAATTTTCTAATCTCATACATCACCTAATGGCCCATGTTTTGACTTTACAGAGCAGCTAATAATATGGCGAGTACTGCACACCTCTTTATATAAGTATTGCTGTAATGTATTTGCAATATGGATTTTAGAACGGTAGTTAGATCTTGTAGAACAGAATGTTACATTAAGAAAATTATAGGTAATAATCTAGAGACATAACCTATGCTACTCCAATCTTTACTCTGCAGCTGTTTTTTTGTGTCATTAAAGAGCGTGTTGACCTAGTTCCAGTGCAGTTTTGTGCATTTATTTTCTTTTACCACATATTAGAAATGGGATAACGTTATTAACCACCAAAGGCCAAATTTACAGTGTGCATGAATGCATACTTACAAATGGTAAAAATACACATAAATGTGGCAACAATTATCTGAAGCTTTTTAGTTACTTTACCTCCTGCTTGTCAAAATGTATTATTGTCAATCATGTGTGTTTATTAATCTACCTTCGTATGTGAGAGTACACTAGCTCTGAAAATTGGAAACATGGTTAGCAATAATGTAAATCTAGTAGAAAAATGTTATATAGGCCACTTCACCTTCCACAAGTTGAACTTTTATTATATGGTCATTGATATGTAATAAGGTGATTTTTCAAGAAATATATTTGTCAGAATTACATTTTTTATGTCACTATTGGCTATTAGTGGAGGTTCTCTTGCCGCCACTTGTTACATGACTCTCTTGCTATGGCTCTATAGTATCTGTAGCATGCGGAGTGGCTGCCATCTGAATGCTCATTATTTCCTGGACCAATCTCTTACAGTATAAATGGGTGCTGACAGAAAACAAAATGCAAACCCGAGGATGACCACAACACTCTCCCAGAAGGCTTTCTACCTGTAAACATCCAGAACCGCTATGGGTTATAACGTTGCACCAACTTTTGCCATTATGTACATGAATGCGTTTGAAGAAAGGGTAGTCTACAAACACGACCTCTATAACAAATGTGTAAAATTATGGTTAAGATAAATTGATAACATTTTCTGTGGTAGGGCAACATCACTGATCTCAAAAAATTCCACACTTACATGAACTCAGGCACCAAATCCATTGCCTTCACCTTAGAAACAAGCCAAACTGAAATACCCTTTCTGGACGTCTTACTCAAGGTAAGGGACAACACACAAGGATTTGACCTTTATATGAAACCAACAGATAGAAATAGTCTACTCCGCTATGATAGCTGTCATCCCCTTGGCCTGATTGATTCCCTTCCAATATCACAATTGATGAGGGTCAGGAAAATTTTATCTGACCCGACAACCTCTGAAACAAGGCTAACCGAAATGTCCAACAAATTTATGTCTAGAGGCTTCCCAACAACACTACTCAAACGACATCTGGACAATACATGTAGAAGCAGCGGTGGATGCGCCGAAGTTATAAAGAGGCCAGCGCTTCTACATAACTTCAGCAGATCCACCGCCAGCTTAGGGGTTTAGACCGGCATCTAAAATGCCAATGTGTCAAAAATATAAGCAAACAATTATAAAGGGTAACCTTATTAATATATAACTTTTAATAAATAATGCGGATAAAATAATGGCTCATTAAGTCTATCAATTAAATTGAAAGTGACGCACGTTGGTGCGGTAAATAGCAGTGCACAAGAAAAAAGGAAATCGGTGATAAAGTCCATGGAGATATGAGACCATGGCCTGCAGGGAATGGGTAGAGGTCGAAGTTCCCCATCAGGGCGAGTTTTAGGAGACTTGGATCTCGCACATACCTCACAAGCGGACACATAGGAATGGACATCTCTGGACAAGGTGGGCCACCAGAAAGATCTAGACACCAGCTCCATGGTAGCATTCATACCAGGATGGCCGCAAAAAACAGAGTTGTGACACTCACCTAACAGTCGAAGACGGAAGTGCCCAGGGACAAACAACTTATCTGAGGGGGTTCGTGCAGGTGCGAGATGCTGTGCAGAAATAATTTTGGAAGAAAGGTCAGCAGAAACCATAGCCACAATGATATCAGCCGGCAGGATGGGTTCAGGAGGGGTGTCAGAAGGCTGGAAAGCGCAAAACTTCGGGACAAGGCATCCGCCTTGATGTTCTTACTTCCTGGCCTGAAAGTAATGGAGAAGTTAAAACGAGTGAAGAACAGATTTTTCGTTTTTCCGATATTAATCAAAATAGGCCGCAATTTTCTCAAAAAAAGTGTATTTTTAACTTTCTCTGGTTAAATTGTTCAAATATAATTACATTTCTATACAAGTTTGTGTCAGAATTTATTGTGCTACATGTCTTTGATAAAAAATCCAATAAGTGTATATTTATTGGTTTGCGCAAAAGTTATAGCATTTACAAACTATGGTACAAAAATGTGAATTTCCGCATTTTGAAGCAGCTCTGACTTTCTGAGCACCTGTCATGTTTCTTGAGGTGCTAGAATGACAGGATAGTATAAATACCCCCCAAATGACCCCATTTTAGAAAGAAGACACCCCAAAGTATTCGCGGAGGGGCATGGTGAGTTCATGTATGATTAATTTTTTTTTCACAAGTTAGCGGAAAATGACACTTTCTGAGTGTGACAGGACCAGGGGAAAAGTGGTAGAAGGAGTCTACATTTCACCTAGGTTCCTGTCCTATACGTTCTAAAAAGCAGCCAGGGAATTGACAGCAAGGAAAACTAGGTTTTCTCTTTGCAAGGGTTTTGTTTCTAAACCTGGTTAGAAGGGCCTGGCTGCTTGGAGCAGGGAGAGTTGGGTGGGTCCCTGCTCCAATTAGCCACTCCAGGTATTCAGGGTAACTGTGGCTAATCACCTTGGAACCTGAGTGTGCTATAAAAGGGCAAACAGCTCACTAGCTGATCTCTCTGCTCCTGGGAAGAACCCTGCTGTGTGAGTAAAAACAAAAGTGTGTTTTGTTGCTGGAGCTGGGCACAAGGCTCAGTTTCATGTAGTTAGGGACTACTGCCTGTCTAGAAGTAGCAGCCAGACGGCCAGGTATTTAATTAGTTTTGAACTGTTTTGTTTAATTCTTTTTCTGCAAAAGTCAATAAAACTGGTTGAGGCCAGTTGCACCATACTTGCTTGGACTGGACTGTGTTTTATGTGCCTATAGCGCCAGTCTATCCCAGGAGACGGCGGTCCCGTGAGCTAATCCCGCTACACTGAGAAAAAAATAAAAATAAATAAAGTTTCCATTTCTGCTAACTTCTGGCAAAAAAATAAAAAATCTCCCACGGACTCACTATGCCCCTCAGTGAATACCTTGGGGTGTCTACTTTCCGAAATGGGGTCATTTGTAGGGTGTGTGTACTGTTCTGGCATTTTGGGCGGGGCTAAATTGTGAGCAACCCTGTAAAGCCTAAAGGTACTCGTTGGACTTTCGGCCCCTTTACGCACCTAGGCTGCAAAAAAGTGTCACACGTGGTATCGCCGTACTCAGGAGACGTAGGGCAATGTGTTTTGGGGTGTATTTTTACATATACCCATGCTGGGTGAGAGAAATATCTCTGTAAATTGACAACTTTGTATAAATTTTATTTAAAAAGTTGTCATTTACAGAGATATTTCTCACACACAGTATGGGTATATGTAAAAATACACACAAACACATTGCCCTACTTCTCCTGAGTACGGCGATGCCACATGTGTGACACTTTTTTGCAGTCAAGGTGCACAAAGGGGCCCAAATTCCAATGAGAACCTTTAGGATTTCACAGGGAATTTTTTACGCATTTGGATTCCAAACTACTTCTCACACTTTAGGGCCCCAAAAATATCAGGGCAGTATATATACCCCACAAGTGACCCCATTTTGGAAAGAAGACACCCCAAGGTATTCCGTGAGGGGCATGGCGAGTTCCTAGAATATTTTTTTTTTTTGGCACAAGTTAGCGGAAAATGATATATTTTTTTATTTTTTTTTCTCTTACAAAGTCTCATATTCCACTAACTTGTGACAAAAAATAAAAAATTCTAGCAACTCGCCATGCCCCTCACGGAATACCTTGGGGTGTCTTCTTTCCAAAATGGGGTCACTTGTGGGGTATTTATACTGCCCTGGTATTTTAGGGGCCCTAAAGCGTGAGAAGTAGTTTGAAATCCAAATGCGTAAAAAATGCCCTGTGAAATCCTAAAAGTACTCATTGGAATTTGGGCCCCTTTGTGCACCTAGGCTGCAAAAAAGTGTCACACATGTGGTATCACCGTACTCAGAAGAAGTAGGGCAATGTGTTTTGGGGTGTATTTTTACACATACCCATGCTGGGTGAGAGAAATATCTCTGTAAATGACAACTTTTCCAATTTTTTTATACAAAGTTGTCAATTTACAGAGATATTACTCTCACCGAGCATGGGTATATGTAAAAAGACACCCCAAAACACATTGCCCTACTTCTCCTGAGTACGGCGATACCACATGTGTGACACTTTTTTGCAGCCAAGATGCGCAAAGGGGTCGAAAGTCCAACGAGTACCTTTTTAGGAGGGCATTTTTAGGCATTTGGATTCCAGACTTCTCACGCTTTAGGGCCCCTAAAATGCCAGGGCAGTATAAATACCCCACATGTGACCCCATTTTGGAAAGAAGACACCCCAAGGTATTCCGTGAGGGGCATGGCGAGTTCATAGAAGATTTTTTTTTTTTTTGGCACAACTTAGCGGAAAATGATTTTTATTTTTATTTATTTTTTCTTTTTTTTCTTTTCCAAAGTCTCATATTCCACTAATTTGTGACAAAAAATAAAATTTTACATGAACTTGCCATGCCCCTCACGAAATACCTTGGGGTGTCTTCTTTCCAAAATGGGGTCACTTGTGGGGTATTTATACTGCCCTGGTATTTTAGGGGCCCTAAAGCGTGAGAAGTAGTTTGGAATCCAAATGCGTAAAAAATGCCCTGTAATATCCTAAAAGTACTCATTGGAATTTGGGCCCCTTTACGCACCTAGGCTGCAAAAAAGTGTCACACGTGGTATCGCCGTACTCAGAATGGCGGCTTGGATGCGGACCCATTAATTTCAATGGGGCCGCAAAAGATGTGGACAGCACTCCGTGTGCTGTCTGCATCCGTGGCTCCGTTCCGCGGCCCCGCTAAAAAAATATAACATGTCCTATTCTTGTCCGCTCTTTGCGGACAAGAATAGGCATTTATATTGCCGGCGCCTTCTGTTTTTTGCACATCTGCGGGCGCCTTCTTTTTGCAACACGGGCGCCTTCTGTTTTTTGCACATCTGCGGTTTGCGGACCGCAAAAAACGGCACGTCGCGTGCATGAGGCCTTATATTGAGCATACGGGTAATGAGATTTTTTTGGAACGTCACAGATTTCTTCATTCGCATCGATCAATGTGGATGAAAAAATCTCTGCCAAAAAATGTGCAAAAAAAAAAGCTGCGATCGTTAATAAAGATCCAAAAAGCTAAAAAGTGATCTTTATAGCGCCGCAGCGATTTTGCAATGTTTTTGCAGTTATCAGAAAAAAAACATTTCTGTCACTGCGGTGGGGAGGACTGAACGCAAGTGTGCGCACAAGATCAGGCCTGATCGGGCGAACACTGTTTTTTGTAGAGCCTAAGGTGACCCTAATGTACTGATATAGATCTGATTGCGATCAGTCTTGATCACTTACAGATACTATATAGTACTAGTTCTGATTAGCGACAGCGATGATGCTAATCAGTGACTGCGGTGCGGTGGGCGCTAACTACCTAACAAGTGGCTAACTAACTGGCGGTGATAAGGGACCCTTAGGCCCCATTCACACGTCCGCAATTCTGTTCCGCATTTTGCGGAGCGTAATTGCAGACCCATTCATTTCTATGGGGACAGACTTTGTCCCGCTCGGATCCGGAATTGCGAATCTGCACTTCCGGGTCCGCACTTCCGTTCTGCAAAAATATAGAACATGTCCTATTCTTGTCCGCAATTGCGGACAAGAAAAGGCATTTTCTATATAGTTCTGGCAATGTGCGGATCCGCAAAATGCGGAAAGCACATTGCCGGTGTCAGTGTTTTGCGGATCCGCAAAATACATACGGACGTCTGAATGGAGCCTTACAGGGGGGTGATCAATGACAGGGGGGTGATCAGGGGTTAATAAGTGACAGGGGGGGTGTAGTGTGGTGCTTGGTGCTACTTACAGAGCTGCCTGTGTCCTCTGGTGGTTGATCCAAGCAAAAGGGACCACCAGAGGACCAGGTAGCAGGTATATTAGATGCTGTTAACAAAACAGCGTCTAATATACCTTTCTGATGTTAAAAAAATCACATCTACAGCCTGCCAGCGAATGATCGCCGCTGGCAGGTTGTAGATCAACTCGTTTACCTTGCGATCTTGTGAACGCGCGCTCCTGTGAGCGCGCGTTCACAGGAAATCTCGCATTTTGTGAGATGACGTGCCGATGCGTCCAGGAGGAATAACCCTGGCCGCCCGCAGGACGCATCCCTGCGTTAGGCGGTCAGGATGTGGTTAAGGGAGGATGGTCTCACCCAGTCTTGGAAAGCCCGAACCTTCTTAGGATCCATTTTAAATGTGTGGAGTAAGAATATACCCTAAATACAAAATTTCCTGAACTCCAAACACGCATTTTTCAAGTTTGACCGACAATTGATTCTCTCTGAGGATACCAAGCACTTGTTTAGGATGGGAGACATGGGATCTCCAAAAAAATCAAGATATCGTCAAGGTAAACAATAACGAATCTACCAATAAGCTCCCTGAAAATATCATTCATGAAGTTTTGGAAAACTGCCGGGGCATTGCTAAGGCCGAAAGGCATGACTAAATACTCAAAGTGCCACTCTGGGGTGTTGAAGGCAGCTTTCCATTCATCTCCCTCTTTAATGCGTATAAGATTATAAGCCCCTTTCAAGTCAATCTTGGAAAACCAGGAAGCCCCCAAAACCTGGTTGAACAAGTCAGGGATCAACGGGATAGAATACTGATTCCTAATGGGGATCTTGTTAAATTTTTTGTAATCGATACAGGGCCTGAGACCACCATCTTTCTTTTTGACAAAAAAGAACCCTGCACCCATGGGGGGAGGTGGAAGGCCTAATTTGTCCTTTTTCTAAACTCTCCTTTAAATATTCCTTCATAGCGTTGCGTTCGGGGCCAGAAAGGTTGTAAATACGCCCCTTGGGGAACTTAGACCCCGCCTCTAATTCAATGGTGCAGTCATAGGGTCTATGAGGAGAGGGAGTCTCCAATTCGGATGAGGAGAAGACATCTTGGAAGTCTTCTAAATAAGGAGGAATTTACATAATATCAGAAGATACCCCTGCCTAGACAAGGGTCAGACAGGAGCAACAATTGGGACCCCACCTTTCTAACTCTCCCGTGGTCCAGTTAATGACCGGGTTGTGGAGCTGCAACCAGGGCATTCCTAACACTATCTCCACAGACAAATTCTCGAGAACGAAAAACGAACATCTTTCTGAATGACATACCCCGACAGACGAGGTTAATTCAGGAGTGCATAATTTTACAGTTCCTCCCAACAAGGGAGTGAAGTCAATGGCCACAATACAGATGGGAGTGGGCAGATTCAAGACCGGAATTCCTACCTGACCCGCGAACCTGAGATCAATAAAACTAAAGGCAGAACCGGAATCAATAAAAGCTCTACCTGATCCCCTGACAGTACCAAAGGTAACAGAAATAGGTAATAACAACTTCTTTCTTACCACCTCCGGGAGTACCTTGCTTTTGGATCCCTCAAACTTGGGTGGTCTTCCTGAGGGAAAGATCTTTGTACATTGACAAACCCAATGTTCCGAGTCGCCACAGTAGAAACAAGCACCCTTTAGTCGGCGTCGAGATGTTTTCTCGCTGCCTCTCCCTGACACGTCTGTCCAATCTAATGGCTAAGGTCATGGTCTCTTCTAAGGTTTCTGGACAGGGGTAACCCACACGCATATCCTTGAGATTCTCTGCGAGGCCTGACCTGAACTGACTTTTGAGCACTGGTTCGTTCCAGTCAGAGGGTACGCACCACTTGCAGAACTGGGTACAGTAGTCCTCAACTGGTCTGTCCTCCTGAGTGAGGGACTTGAGATGGGACTCGGCTACAGAAGCTCTATCGGGTTCGTCATACAGAACCCCCAGCACCTGGAAAAATGCCTAGACGGATCGAAGACAACGAGAATCCGGGGGCAAGGTGAACGCCCACTCCTGAGGGTCACCTTGGAGGAGGGAAATAACTATCCCCACCCTCTGCGGGTCGGAACCTGATAAGTGGGGACGCAAGCGAAAGTACAACTTGCAGCTCTCCTTAAAGGCCAAAAAACACTTGCGATCACCAGAAAAACGGTCAGGCAATTCCACATGAGGCTCAACCTGCGGCGCAGTCGGGGCAGCAAGTGGGAAGGTCCGAGCGGATTCCTGGGTCTGTAATCTTTCCCCAAGCTCCTATTTGCGCCAGACTCTGCACGTGGTCGGTAAGGCTTTGCAGAGGGTCCATAGTGAATGCAAGGGCCTGTGATTTTGTCACGCCGCCCCGGAAGGAGAGAGGGAGAGCGTGCACCCACTAGTCTGCCACCCATGCCCCTGTCCCTACCTACTTGCACTCACCCGTCCTAGGCGACTGAGCGGCGATCCCTAACTTGAGTAAGTGCGGGAGGGACAGAGAAAAGCAGAGACAGGCAACAGGCGGCGTGCGGCGACAGGAGCGTACAGCAGTCGAGAAGGGTCAACAAACTAGCAAAGGTCAAAACGAGAGGTCATGTCAAACTACAAGGGAGATGCAAAGACAATACCAATAACAAACCGGAGGTCAAACCTGGAGGTCGCGTAAGAGTACAAGGGAGAAGCAGGAGCGTGGTCAAATAACTAGCCGTCGGTCAAATTCAAGAGCAATGGAGCAGAGTATCAAGAGCCTATATAAACAATTTCACAGGTAACCTGTGGCCAGCAGGTTGCCTGCTTATATACTGAAGGGCTGAGGTCATGTTACGTGGCCAGCGCCACATGACCTGTCCCAGGACTGATAGCTGAGTGCCGAGGGTCTGGCTCGGAGCTCAGCCCACACAGGTATCCTGGCAATAGAGGACGCCGCCGCACATAGAAGGAACGTGCGGCCGTTCGCGGATGGCGCCTTCTGCAGCTGCCGGAGAGGAACAGGACGTAGGGGGAAGGACGCGCGTCTCCGGCGTCCTGTGACACATAGGACTCATTGTGGGGGCAGTGTCATTTTCCTTGTTAAATGCCTACTGTTCCTGGTACGGTTATCAGATTTGTCTTGAGGATTTACACAATATTTGTATTAAGGGATTATACAATATACTCAAATTTTCTGAAAATTAACATAACTTCATTACATATTATACTTTACTAACAGAATATACATACACAAACTGCAAAAGTGTGCACTACTAAAAGTTTCTAGACAGCAAAACAACATTTAAAGGGAATCTGTTGCCTGCCTAAAGTACTAGTAACTGCAGTACTATATCTGTAGTACTGCTGATACTGAGTCCAGATTTCTACTTCTTGTGTCTATACTCCTCCCGTCTCTACTGCCACAAAATTCCCTTTAGGCTACATTCACACGTCCGTGGTGTGTTGCGGACCCGCAAAATGCCTATTCTTGTCCGCAAGCTGCGGACAAGAATAGGACATGCTCTATCTTTTTGCGGAGCTGCGGACCCAAAATCGGGGCCGCGCTCCGCAATTGCGGCTGCAGACAGCACACTGTGTGCTGTCCGCATCCATTCCGTCCCCATAGAGAATGAATGGGTCCGCACCCGTTCCGCAAAATTGCGGAACGGATACGGACACATTTTGCGGACGTGTGAATGGAGCCTAATGTGGTATTTAAAAGTTAAAACTAGGACACGATTGCATACCTGTTTCAAATACACGAACCAGGACCTGAACCAAACTATTGCAGGGACACTAAATTTCTTAATATATTCTTGACCCTGACAAGAGACATAGGCCCTGATTTATCATACCGTCACTCCAGAATTCTGGCATCAAAAATACTTTTTTGCACTCACTTGCGCAAAATTTAAGCGGTTGCGCAAAGATTTGCGACTTTTTACACTCACTTGCGCAAACTTTTGCGACTTTTTGCACTTTTACACTAGTCACTCCAGTTTTGTAATATGGGTTGAAAAGTGGGTGTGGTTAGCTATTAGAGATGAGCGAATTTCATATTTTGAAATTCGTTCACACTTTGTTAGTAAAAGGTGAATTGCGTTATGGATACCGTTACCAGTAGTAGAGGTGAGTAGTAGCCTGGACAGAGGGGCAGCTGTGGATGTAGTGTTTCTGTATTTTGCAAAGGCTATTGATACTGTCTCTCATAGACACTTAATAGGTAAAGTAAGGTCTATAGGCTTAGAAAGTATAGTTTGTTATTGGATAGAAAACTGGCTGAAGGACCGGGTCCAGAGAGTTGTGGTCAATGATTCCTATTCAGAATGGTCCCGGGTTATAAGGGGTGTACCCCAAGGTTCAATGCTGGGCCCTCTATTATTTTATTTATTAAAGATATCGGACGGGATTAATAGCACCATTTCTATTTTTGCAGATGACACTAAGCTATGTAGTACTGTACAGTCTATGGAAGATGTCCATAAACTACAAGATGACTTAAACATTCTGAATGATTGGGCATCAACTTGGCAAATGAGGTTCAATGTGGACAAATGTAAAGTTATGCATCTTGGTAGTAATAATCTCCGTGCTTCATATGTCCTAGGTGATGTAACACTGGGAGAGTCACTTATAGAGAAGGATTTGGGTGTCCTTGTGGATGGTAGATTAAATAACATCATACAATGTCAATCAGCTACTTCAAAGGCCACCAGGATATTGTCATGCATTAAACGAGGCATGGACTCGCTGGGCAGGGATGTAATATTACCACTTTACAAAGCGTTGGTGTGGCCTCATCTGGAATATGCAGTTCAGTTCTGGGCACCAGTCTATAGAAAGGACGCACTGCATCTGGCAAAAGTACAGAGGAGAGCGACTAAACTGATAAGGGGCATGGAGGGTCTTAGTTATGAAGATAGATTAAAAGAATTGAATGTATTTAGTCTTCAGAAGAGACGTCTAAGGGGGGACATGATTAACCTATACAAATATATAAATGGGCCATACAAAAAATACGGTGAATAACTGTTCCATGTAAAATGCCCTCAAATGACAAGGGGGCACTGCCTCCAACTGGAGAAGAAAAAGTTCAGTCTCCAGAAGCGTCAAAGCTTCTTTACTGTAAGAACTGTGAATCTGACTTCCTCAGGACGTGGTCACAGCAGGAACAGTGGACTGTTTCAAAAAGGGTTTAGATGAATTCTTAAAAGTAAACAACATTAGTGCTTATGAAAACTTGTAGAAATCTCTCACTTCCTTCTGGGATTTGTGTCCCCACTTATCCCTTGGTTGAACCTGATGGACTTATGTCTATTTTCAACCGTATCAACTATGTAACCACGGACCATAACGCAATTCTATGACGGAATGCATAACGGAATGCCTTTAGAGGCATTCCGTTATTCATTCCGTCATAATAGAAGTCTATAGGCTGCGTAACGGATCCGTCCTGTTTCCGTTATGCAGAGGAGTCCTCTCCCGCATAACAGAAACTGGACAGATCCATTATGCAGTACTACCAATTGCACCGTTTATTTTTGATGTTCTTTACTGTGTTTCGAAATTTAATAAAAATATTTTGAAAATAAAGTTGTTTTTCTAAACAAGACATTTGGATGTCTGCCCTATCAACTTTCGATTCTGCGCCTACCATGGTGATCACGGGTGACTGGGAATCAGAGTTCGATGCCAGAGAGGGAGCTTGAGAAAATGATACCACATCCAAGAGAGGTCAATGGCTGAAATCTCATTGGCTGTTGTTGCCTTGCCCCTTTTTTTTTCCTAATTGTGATTCACCCAGACAGGGTGGGTCAAGTTATTAAAGCACAAGCATGCAAGGAAGGCAGCAGGCACGCAGCAATTGCCCACTCCCGACTCGGGGAGGTAGTGACGGTAAATAACAATACAGCACTCCTAAGCGGCCCTGTTATTGGAATGAGTACACTTTTCATTAACGAGGATCTATTGGAGGGCAAGTCTGGTGCCAGCAGCCAACTTGCTCCCGGCCTCCACAACGTTCACCCAGTGTGCCATCATGGTGAGGATTGTCTTGACCAGACTCTTGGCTACTGAGACTGGACTTGTAGGTGAGGGCCTGCTGCCACTTTATTGACTCTAGATAACTTCTAGGCAATCCAGGCCTTAATTTTTATCTGAGTCAACCTGTCAGCATTGCCAGTGGACAAGCAGATACGCTTATCTGTTATAATGACACCAGCAGCACTAAATACATGCTCAGACAAAACGCTGGCGGCAGGGCAGGCCAGCACCTCCAAGGCGTAGAGCGCAAGTTCGTGCCACGTGTCCAGCTTGGACACCCAGTAGTTGCAAGGCACTGAGGGATCATTTAGGACGCTGACACGGTCTGCTATGTATTCCTTCACCATCTTCCAAAACTTTTCCCTCCTTGTACCACTAGGCCACGCTTCAGGGTGAGGTTGCTGGCGGGGTGTCATGAAAGTGTCCCATGCCTTGGAGAGTGTTGCCCTGCCTTTGTTGGAACTGCTGTGTGCTCCCCTTGTCTCCCTTCCTCGGTTGCCTAAGGAAGTACGGACTCTGCCGGACTCTGTTGTCAGATGGAAAATTTTGGGGCAATCTCTCAACAAGTACCTTCTGGTTATGCTCTGTTTTACTCGTCCTCTCCACCACAGGAATGAGAAGTTCTCTTTGTAGCGGGGGTCGAGAACCCAGTAATCCGTGTTATCTAAAATGCGTATAACGCAAGGGTCGCGGAAAAGGCATCCTAACATGAAGTCAGCCATGTGTGCCAGAGTACCAACAGGCAAGACGTCTATGTCAACATCAGGATGACTCTCCATCTCCTCATCCTCCTCCTCTTCTGCGAATCCACGCTGAACAGATGGAATTAAAGTTCCATGGATACTACCCTCTGTAGCAGAGGCAACTGTCTCCTGCTCCTCCTCCTCTTCTTCATGGTCCAATTCGCGCTGAGAAGACGAACTGTGGGTGGTCTGGCTATCAATCACCCTGTGTAATGTCCTCCTCGTCTGCCACATTCAGAGCGTCGTCCTTAATTGTGAGCAGCGATCGTTTGAGTAGACACAGCAGTGGGATGGTTACGCTGATAATAGCGTTATTGCCACTAACCATCTTTTTTAAAACCTCACAGAGGTCTGACATCAATGCCCACTCCTCGCTTGTGAATAGTGGCAGTTGACTCAAAAGGCGACGACCATGTTGCAGCTGGTATTCCACAACTGCCCTCTGCTGCTCACAAAGCCTGGCCAACATGTAGAATGTAGAGTTTCAGCACGTGCACACGTCGCACAACAGTCAGTGAGCTGGAAGCCGCAAGCGCTGCTGCAGCGTTCACAGACCGGCTGAAGCTATGGACGACTTGTGGAAATGGGCACACACGTGGCGCGCCTTCACTAGTAGCTCTGGAAAATTGGGGTAGTTTTTGATAAACCGCTGAACCACTAAGTTTAAGACGTGGGCTATGTTAGGAAATCTCAACGTCCCACTTGGTACCCCTGGCACCAAACTTCTAGTATCGGCTTGGTTTGAGTCTTGTTCTGACGTCAGGAGAGCGCTTCACTCAGTAGGGAATAAAAGACACAACAATGGTGTACTGAATGAACACTCTGAAGTTTATTTTTAATGCACACAGGTTATAAAGAGGGGGTTTTACCCCCTTTATTAGCATATCAACGTAAGTTGTTTATTCAACCTATCATATTAACACGTTCTATTCTACAGACAGTAAAAGAGAAACAAAAACGGAACTTACATATTAGGAATATTGTCCGGGAGTAGTGCCAAAGAAATAAAATTCAGGGTTACAGAGAAAAGATACTTAACAGCAATCAGAGTTAGTTTCTAACAGAGAAATGAAACTTTAACAGAAAGCAGATTTAGTTTTAACATATAAAAACATGGATTCCTTTCAAATCCCCTCTTAGAACCTTTAGTGTATCACACTACATGGTTCTTTTCTTTCTTGTCCTTTTTTTCTCTATATGAAATTAGGTAATTCTTATACCCATCTGGGCTTCGATCCTCCTGGGGTAGAGTAGTCTGATATAATGACATATTAGAGAGCCCTTTTTCTAACATTCGTCTCACACAAGGAATAACACATAATGCTACTACACCTATTACTACAATTACTATTAGTATGACAATCCCTAATTGCATGAGACCTTGTTTCCAACTTGTGAACCATCCAAAGTATTGATCCCATGGATTATTTATACCTGAGTTCTTTTTCAGTTCTATTGACAGATCTTCAAGCTTTTTTATAGCTATTGTGACCTTACCAGTGGGGCCAGTATTATTTGGTATGTATGTGCAACAGGAGGTTGGATCAGTCAATACTCGGCACACTCCGCCCTTCTCTGCAAGAATCATATCCAACACCATTTGATTCTGGAATGTCATGATTGAGTCTGCTTGTAGTTCTTCTGCTACCCATTGTAATGCATCTCTGGTATAGTTTACAAACCTTTGCTGATTGTAGTATATGTAATTTATCCAATCCACATTTTTATTCACAGTAATGATGGGAAATATTGATTCAAATCTGACAGCTACTTGATCTCTAGCTTTGAACTCATCTGGGACCCCTCTTGGAACACCTATTGCATCTATATACACATGGGGATCAAAACTTGAAAGGGGGCTTCTTCTTTTGTTTATCTTTAGCACCCCTTTGTCTGTAATATCTGATTCAGCAAAGATTGATCAGAGCACTGATGCAATTCAGGCTTTGAATACACTCCGAAGTGACAAGCAGGCAATGGGCCCCTATACAGAGGAAGGGGGGAGTATACTTGTTTAAAATATAGCTTTTAATATATTATAGAATTGACAAAGTAAAAAGGACTCACTAAACACTATAGACATACATACACGGATAGGACCAACTTAATGGTGCCTAGCTGGTACAGATAAAAAATTCTGCTCCGTCGGTGAAGACGCGAACAGTCTTACCAGACCCTTAGTAGCTAGTAGGTGAGGTTCCTTGATGACAAGAGGCAGGAGACACTGGGTGTATGCCGAGCTGGATGAAGATGCTTCTGCTGTGTAGTCGGGTAGATCAGACAGTAGGAGGGGTCCTATATATCCCTATCAAGGTGAAAGGGGCTATTATGCTACTACCTGTCTACACAGAGCACTCGCCTTGGAAAAGGCGACCCTGTCCGGTAGCCTGTCCCTATAGTGGACCTGTACCCTAAAACTACAGAGAATTTTTACCAGTGATGGATGGATGATGATACTTCCAGTGGTCTCCCGACGTGGCACGTTTCTGTCCGTGACTGCTTCAGGGGAACGACTGCAGGAGGTAACAGTGTAGCCGTAGGTATCTGACCTTAGGCTAATTTGACACTGGGGAAAAGAACAGGCTGTAAAGGCCTGTGGTCTGCTGAACCCAGGGTGGGATGCAGATTCTGCTTAACCCAGGGTGGGATGCAGAGTGGCGCAGGAGGGGTAGTCCTGTGCAGGACGGTCTGGGGGATATGGTAATCCCAAACACATGAAACCCCTGTGGTTGGGGGTAACGGTATAGTGGACCAGCTGCAAATGTGTGCCTCAATAGCGAGTTTAAATGACCGCGCTCCATCTCCATCGCCCCTCCCTCCCAGTGACGTCATCGACGCGCAACGCCATCCAGGAGCGCCGCCGTCAGCCCGGTCACGTGACCCAAGCATCAGGGAAACCTGAGGAGAGTCACCGCACACAGGGCAGAGGGCGGGCGCAGCCAGTGACGCCACACGCCGGCAACGCCACGTGGGAAGGGCGGGATTGCGGCAGGGGGTGGGCGGAAGTAGTGATCACTCAGCCAATGTTTAGATGGTCTGATGATCACATGGGACGCAAAGTGTATGCGGCACCTAGGTAACATAGTAAATAAAAATAAAGCCTAAAGACGGCTAGTGGCATTTAGTGCAGAGTTGACTGGTACAAAACGGGATGCAGATAATGCTAGAGATCTTGCTAGCTGGGCCACGTAAAATCAGATATAAGAGCGGCACATGTATATATTCAAACTCAGACATATGCATGCGGAAATGCAGGAGGGGCGAGGGGCAGGCTCTGCACTATATGCACACGCACCGCAATGCGCACCAACAGTTTAGAGGGCGCAACCATCAGTGCACGTACAAGTACAGCACACCTCCCCAGAGGACCATGAGGGAAAAGCACAATTATATTTATGAACCAGACTTTATGATAGATACGAAGTGTCATTTTTCAAAGAAAGCAGGCATAATTTAGCCTTTCGTTCATGCCGCCTGGTGCTGCTGTTTTCAGATTAAAAATCCAGCGTGCTTCACATTGGAGTAGGCTCTTGTCCCAGTCCTCCCCTCTTGGTGGGCATTGACCTTATGAAACCCCCATGAACTTTAACCGGGCCTTGCCATTGTGATTGGTGTGCACATGTTTGGACACAGGGGTGTCCCTCTTATGTGCGACATCCCCTGTGTGCTCACCAATCCTCCTCCGAAATTCCCTTATGGTTTTGCCGACGTATTCCAGACCACACTCACATAGGATCGGGTATATCACACCTCTGGATTTGCAGTTAATGAAGTGTGGAATGGAATACGTCTTGCCCGTGACCGAGCTAGTGAAGGTTTTAGTGGTCAGGATGTGTTTGCAGGCAACACACCTGCCGCATCTGTGACTGCCCACTACGGTGGACCGTAGCCATGTTGAGTGTGTAGTACTAGGTAAATGACTGCGGACAAGTTTATCACGCAGGTTGGTGCCACGTCTGTATGTCATTTGTGGACTGTCTCCTAGTATATCCTGGAGGTCAGGGTCCATCTTGAGGATCCCCAGTGGCATTGTAAGATCTTTCTGACCTGGCTCGAACCTCTGTCGAACGTGGTGATTACACAGGACAGTTTGGTTGTAGAAGCGTTCGGCTGTTTCGTCATTAGTAAGGTGGGTCTCTGTCGTGCAAGAGCTGCTTTGTAGGCAGATCTTAGGATATAATCAGGGTACCCCCTTTGTAGAAATCTAGCCCTAAGGTCAGCTGCCTGAGCCACAAAATCTTTCTTGTCTGAGCAATTTCTGCGCAGACGAAGATACTGCCCTCTTGGTATCCCCCTCCTGAGTGGGAGAGGGTGACTGCTCTCCCATCTCAGGAGAGAATTAGTCGCATTGGGTTTCCTGTGAATCGAGGTGTCTAGTTCTCCCCTGGCGTTCTTGGTAATTTTGATATCCAAGAATGGTAGGCTAGTTGGATGTGTCTCGTGTGTGAATCTCATGCCTATCTCATTTTGATTCAGTCGGGACACGAATGACTCAAACTGAGAAGGGCTACCATTCCAGGTGATGAAAATGTCATCAATATACCGCGCCCACAGTCCAATTCTGGATAAATCATCCGGATTCCTTTCCCCGAATACCAGGGTCTCCTCCCACCAGCCCAGGAATAAATTAGCATACGACGGGGCACAAGGACTCCCCATCGCGGTACCCCTGAGCTGGTGGTAGATTTTGTTATCAAAGGAAAAGAAGTTCCTGTTTAGGGTAAATTCCAGGATCCAGATGATGAATTGGCTGTGGGCGCAGTATTGACAACCTCTTGATTTCAGGAAAAACTCAACCGCCGCCAATCCCAACTGGTGTGGAATAGAGGAATATAAAGCCTCTACGTCAATGCTGGATAGCAGACATTCATTCTCAAGGCATAGACCCTCCAAATGTTTGAGGAGGTCCGTAGTATGCCTGAGATGAGAAGGTAACGTAGAGACAAAAGGTGCTAGGACGCGGTCAATGTAAATCCCCAGATTTTGATTCAAATTGTCTACCCCTGACACTATTGGCCTCCCTCTCAAAGGGGTTGTCCCCTTGTGAATCTTGGGGAGACAATAGAATGTGGATCTACGGGGAAATTGAGGTAGTAAAAACGCGTACTCCTCCACCGAGATGACTCTGGAGCCTTTGGCTTCATCAAGGATGGATTTAAGTTCACGCTTATACACGTCAGTAGGGTCCCTTTCCAGGATCTCATAGGTCTCTGTATCGGATAGCAGGTTCCTACACATGTCCCTGTATTGCCCAGGGTCCATGACCACAATATTACCCCCTTTGTCAGCCGGTTTGATGACGATTTGGGGGTCATTGGCGAGGGAGGAAATCACGGTGGTCGTGGACTCTGTGCAATTAGAGTGGTGCGAGGAAATCTGAAGATTTTCCAGGTCATTGGTGACCATGTTTAGGAAGACATCTATGCAGGAGACTTCGCTAGAACTGGGTGGCATATTGATGCTTTTACATTTAAGATCTGTAAAGGGGCCAAGGCCTGAACCTGAGTTATCTATCGTAGATAGTGAATTCAGTAGTTGGACGTCTGTTAACATCTTCACCGGAATACCCATCTCAAGGCATTGCCGTCTGTCAATATATTTAAAATGCTTGTGCCACCTTAACCTCCAAATAAATAGATTCAGGTCTTTAATGGCAGTAAACCTATCGAATCTAGGGGTAGGCACAAAAGAAAGTCCCAGTTCAAGGGGACGTGAAGACAGATTTATGACCTCTGGTCCTGTGATGGATTTGGCGGTAGTGGTGTGCGGCTGCGGAGTGGGTAGTCCAGAGTCTGGTTGGGTTGTCCTAAAAAACGAGTTCCTCGTCCTTTATATGAGCCCTTGGGTCGACCTCTTTTAGAAGTGCCCCTGTTAGATTGTTTATTTTTTGGGGGCCTGTCTCTCTCTCTGAGTCTGAGTAATCTGTTTCAGTTGATGATCTTTCAGAATTACTGGGTCTGTTGTCCCTTTTTGAAGACTGTTCGCGTCTTCAAGGACGGAGCAGAATTTTTTATCTGTACCAGCTAGGAACCATTAAGTTGGTCCTATCCGTGTATGTATGTCTATAGTGTTTAGTGAGTCCTTTTTACTTTGTCAATTCTATAATATATTAAAAGCTATATTTTAAACAAGTATACTCCCCCCTTCCTCTGTATAGGGGCTCATTGCCTAATATCTGATTCAGTAAAAATGTGCATGTTCATTATAACTTTGGCAAGGGCACATTCACCTCTCCAGGCACCTTCCAGTCTGGATCCAGTACACATCTCCTATGGAGTATACTTGGTTCTGTATGTTTGCAAGAATCAGTGGCACTGGTGTAGAGATTGGAATGAGGTCTGAGTGTACTCTTATGCCCTGATTTTTGGCTGACACTTGTAAGTCAAGCTTAATGAACAAATCTCTCCCTAACAGGCTGACTGGGCAATCTGGTATAATGCTGAAGGCATGGTCTGTGATGTACTCCCTGTCCATGGTCTCAAGTGGTAGTGAGTCAGTTTTGAAAGTTTTTGTCAAAACCCCATTAATTCCCATAGAGGGCTCAGATTTTCTCAATGGTCCCTTGTATAAATCTTTACTTAACACACTTGAAGTTGCACCGCTATCTACCATAAAACCTACTCTTCTTCCTCCCACTCTCAGTAGAATAACAGGTGTATCTTTCCAGTGTGTGGTGACCTGTGTGAAAATCGGGGTACCTCCCTTCGGGCAGCATCAGTATGATTGTTGTTGCTGATTCCAGTCAATGGGGAATCTTGGTTGTTGGCCTGTCTGTTGTGATCTTTGCTGAGGGAGGTTAAAAGGCTGTGTATTGGTGTTTGGTACCTGACCCTGACCCTGTCTACCCCGGTTCCTCTTGGGTTGTGTACACTGTCTTGCCCAATGTCCTTCTTTTCCACAATTATAACAACAGTTATTAGGTATCTGATCTTGTGGGTGTCCTTGTTGCCACTGTGTGTTCTGGTTGTAACTTGTATGTCCTCCTCTTCTCCTTCCCCTGCCCCCTCCCCTGTTGTTGGCATAGGCATGTGTGGGTGTGATTTTCCTCACTTCAAAACATCCTGCTGATTCCTTTTCATAAAGGTGTTTTTCAAAGGTGATAGTATCATCTGAGGTCCATGAGGATACACCTTGTTTCACTGGAAGGGTTAATTTGTCCGACAGATTGTTAATGAATGTGGAGATAATCAGGCTGTCGTTCTGGAGGGTAGGGAGTCCCGCCTCCAGTCTCCAACAGTCCATGAATCTCTTCCAAAACTCAGTAACAGACTCTGTGGGTTTTTGTTTACAAGCTACAGCAATAGGCAGAGATGATTTTTGTTTGAATACCTCATTCATATGATCCTCAACTTGTGTCCAAATCCTCTTCATTCCTTCTTCTGTATTGCATATGTACTGGCTGGCATCAACAGTTCCATCTACTAGTGTAGAAATGGATGGGACTTCATCCCAATCCCAAGCAGTGTGTGTCCCTATGATGCCGTCTATTATGAGCCTTAAATCTTCTTGTGTACAATTTCTGCCCTTACAAGCCTTTTTAAGATAGGTGATGGTTCCTAAAGGAGCCACTGTGGGTTTGGGGCAGTGTTTTATAATTTTATTAAGGTCCTCAGTGTCCATGGGTTTCTTCATTAAGTGTTCTCCTATTGTTATGAAGGGTGCACTGAGTTCTACCTGTACTTCTTTGGCTTCTATTCTCTTGCTGCGTGTATTGTACTTATATTGTTCTGCAGCTTTCTGTTGTTTTAGACTGTATTTTGTCTTCTCTAAGTCGTCATGGACCTGCGTAAATGTAGCAACTATATCTTTGTCCTGCATACTTGGACATATGTGTACAGGGTTTAGTGTGAGATGGGGTACAGGGGCGGACGGGACAGTGTAAGGTGGTGGGTTTGGCTTCTCAGGCACGTCTTTTAATTCTCTTCTTTTCTCCCTTTTATGTAACTGACTATCATCCTTTGGGGTCTTATTAGTTTTCCCTTTCTTCCTATTTGATTCTACATTATACCAGTGTGGGGCTATCTCCAACCACTGTTCCCCCCCTTGTATCATGTAATCCATATCCCAGGACCGGTCATGGTCAAAATTTGGCCATGCTTCTTTGTCTCCCAGACAAAGACCCTTTATCATATCCATGTGGTACGGGCTATTATCGCCGTCCCTTGGAAAGGGGCTAGCAGCTTGCATGAACTCAGTCCATCCAGCTAAGTTATCCACCCATGGGTTAACTAGGAAGTAATTTGTGGGACTACACCGTGCAACATAAACTTTGCATGTTTCTCCCGTCTCAGGTTTGGGATAATCTGTTTTAGACCCTTGTGCCCCCATTCCGTCTGATATTTTAATGATGCTACTTTCCTAGGACTGGATGTACTGAACAGTTAAGGCTCCAACAAATTAATCCTGTCAACTAGGCAAAGGACTCAGGTCTGATCACAAAATATCAGAGAGTTTCATCAAACATATAATTTGTTGCTTTGGTCTGCCGCTTGCGTTCACCTATCCCCAGGTTAACGGATTGCTCCTAGCCGGGGGTGGGGGTGGGGCGTCTTGCAGACCTCTGCAACACAGTAAAACAACAATGCAATGTCCTTAAAACTCTATGCAAATAGTGAACTTCAGTCCGTACACTTACCACCCGGACATCAGTATCCTTATCTCAACTCTAATATTCTTATACTTTAAAACCGCTTTAAAACAACTTTAAAAAGAGTCAAACCAAGCTCCGTCCTTGTCTCCCTGAGACAATATTATCTAGTGCGTACTATATTTTCTCTGAGTGATCCTCACGGCGGACTCCCGGAGTCCCCGGGTCACTCCCCCAGACTCCCGGAGTCTGTTCCCTGTATCCCTGATAGAGTAATTATACTAGAAGTTCTAGGTTCTACTTACTAGATCGAGACGTGGTCCTCGGATCGGCCAGAGGACAATAACAGATGCCTTTCTCACTGGACCCGAGGATGACCTTCTCGATCCCGGACGAGCCCCCAAACTGTTAGGAAATCTCAACGTCCCACTTGGTACCCCTGGCACCAAACTTCTAGTATCGGCTTGGTTTGAGTCTTGTTCTGACATCAGGAGAGCGCTTCACTCAGTAGGGAATAAAAGACACAACAATGGTGTACCGAATAAACACTCTGAAGTTTATTTTTAATGCACACAGGTTATAAAGAGGGGGTTTTACCCCCTTTATTAGCATATCAACGTAAGTTGTTTATTCAACCTATCATATTAACACGTTCTATTCTACAGACAGTAAAAGAGAAACAAAAACGGAACTTACATATTAGGAATATTGTCCAGGAGTAGTGCCAAAGAGATAAAATTCAGGGTTACAGAGAAAATATACTTAACAGCAATCAGCAACAGAGAAATGAAACTTTAACAGAAAGCAGATTTAGTTTTAACATATAAAAACATGGATTCCTTTCAGGCTAGGCATGGGATGTGTGCCAGGTTGCCGAGCTCCAAAGCCGCCAACAAGTTACGGCCATTGTCAGACACAACCATGCCTGGTTGTAGGTTGAGTGGCGAGAGCCACAGCTCGGTCTAGTCCCTTATACCCTGCCACAGCTCTGCGGCAGTGTGCTGTTTGTCCCCTAAGCATATCAGCTTCAGCACAACCTGTTGCCGCTTACCCACAGCAGTGCTACTGTGCTTCCGGCTAGTGACTGATGGCTGACTGCTGCTGGAGGTGTGGAGGCGGAGGAGAAGTGGGGGTTGGAGCCAGTAACATAGCTGTTGGCGGAGACCCTTATGGACGTAGGGCCTGCAATCCTGGGCATGGGTAGCACCTGTGCCATCCCAGGGTACGACTCACTCCCGGCCTCCACAACATTCACCCAGTGTGCGGTCAGGGAAATGTGGCGTCCCTGGCCACCAGCACTTGTCCATGTGTCCGTGGTTAAGTGGACCTTCCCAGTAACTGCGTTGGTCAGGGCAGGGGTGATGTTCTGGGACACATGATGGTGTAAGGCGGGCACGGCACACCGTGAAAAATAGTGGCAGCTGGGGACTTCATACCGATGGACGGCCGCCAACATCCGGCTGCCTAAGGCCTCAGTGTCCACAAGCCTAAATGGCAACATTTCAAGGGCTAGTAATTTGGAAAGTTGCCCATTTAGTGCTATGGCCTGTGGGTGGGTATTTGTGCTTGCGTTCAAATGACTGTGTTATGGACATTTGGACGCTGCGCTGGGACAGGGAAGTGGATGTTGATGCTGATGGTTCATGCGAAGGTCCAGGTGCAGGGTGAGGGGCATCCGGGCCTGCACCTTCGACAAGGGATTGGCCAGCAGTGCGTAACACAGGGGAAGAGGAGGCATTGGTGTGACCCGCAGACCCAGATTGTGGACCAAGGCTTTCGGCCCACTTATTAGGGTGCTTGGATGCCATGTGGCGGATCATGCTGGTGGTGGTGAAGTTGCTATTGTTCACACCCCAGCTCATTTTGGTACGGCACAGGTTGCAAACTACCACTCTTTTGTGGTCTGCACTTTCCTCAAAAAAGTGCCATACTGTGGAACACCTACCCCTTGGCAAAGTAGATTTACGCATGTAGGTGCTCGGTGTAAGGGTTGCGGGCCTGTTTGGTGTGGGCCGACTTCTCCCTTTTGCAACCCCACTGCCTCTTCCAGCCTGTCGCGGTGCTGCGGATCCCTCCCCCTCTGTACTACTGTCCTCGCTCGGCTTTTCCCCTTCCCATGTTGGGTCAGTGACCTCATCGTCCACCACTTCCTCACTCTGCTCATCCTTCTGACTTGACCTAACCACAACCTCAGTGATTGACAACTGTGTCTCATTATCATCCACCTTGTGAACGAATGATTGCCGTTCACCATCGTCATCTTCTTGAGACTGTAAAGGCTCAAGAGGTTGGGAATCAGGGCACAATATCTTAGGTCCCTCTTCAAGCGTGCTGGGCGTGAGGGCTAAATGTAATAGTGGCGCTGGAAATAGCTCCTCGGAATATCTGACTGTGGGATAACTCGTTTGGCAAGCCTCTCCATGGTGAGAGGAAGGATGATCAGAGTGAGGATTCGGTTGACCAGACTCTTGGCTACAGAGACTGGACCTGGTGGAGGAGAGGGTGGTGCTTAACCGACTGGAAGCATTATCTTCAGCAATTCAACCAACCAACTGTTCACACTGGTCCGACTTGGACAGTGTTGTCCTGCGCCACCCAGCTAAGTTGTACATGAAGATGGGTACGGTGGATGTTTTTTTTTTCTGGTGCACTGGCAGCAGGCACAGTTTTATTGCTCTCAGGGCCATGGCCTCTGCGTGCACCATCAGCATCACTCCCACTTCCCCGTCCCTTAGTGCTCGCCTTCTTCATATTAATGGTTTTGTCACTAGTGGCGCAGATTGTTTTACAGTCCGCTAAAGACACCGTTTTCAGTATATGTCACAGAAACCCGCAGAATATGGACACTATATTAGGCCCAGATTATTGGAATTTGCAATACAGACACTGTTTTCTGATGTAGTACAGTTTTGGTGGTTACAAAACACCACAGATTATGGACACTATATTAGGCCCAGATTATTGGAATTTGCAATACAGACACTGTTTTATGATGTAGTACAGTATTGGTTACAGAACACCACAGAATATGGTGAGCAATTAGGGTGTGGCTGTTTAATTAGGGTGTGGCTGTCTAATTAGGAGACTTTAAAAACTCAGCAGTAAGAACAGCACAGCCTTTTTGATTCCAGAGGGGAAGCAAACCAGGCTGGTGCAGTGAGCTGCATTTATATTAATATAAGCAGATATATAACGCGAGTTTGACCGCGACGCGTGGTTGATTAAGTGTGTGACTTAAGATTAAGTGAGGGAGTATCTGAGAGCTAAATAATTTGTGGACATTGATGAGTGGCTGTGTTTGACTGTATTTTGTGCTGTGATAACACTTTTTTTTTTCTTTCTCCAGGGGTTGCACAGGTGAGCAATTAGGGTGTGGCTGTTTAATTAGGGTGTGGCTGTCTAATTAGGAGACTTTAAAAACTCAGCAGTAAGAACAGCACAGCCTTTTTGATTCCAGAGGGGAAGCAAACCAGGCTGGTGCAGTGAGCTGCATTTATATTAATATAAGCAGATATATAACGCGAGTTTGACCGCGACGCGTGGTTGATTAAGTGTGGTTGATTAAGTGTGTGACTTAAGATTAAGTGAGGGAGTATCTGAGAGCTAAATTATTTGTGGACATTGATAAGTGGCTGTGTTTGACTGTATTTTGTGCTGTGATAACACTTTTTTTTTTCTTTCTCCAGGGGTTGCACAGGTGAGCAATTAGGGTGTGGCTGTTTAATTAGGGTGTGGCTGTCTAATTAGGAGACTTTAAAAACTCAGCAGTAAGAACAGCACAGCCTTTTTGATTCCAGAGGGGAAGCAAACCAGGCTGGTGCAGTGAGCTGCATTTATATTAATATAAGCAGATATATAACGCGAGTTTGACCGCGACGCGTGGTTGATTAAGTGTGTGACTTAAGATTAAGTGACTTTAGATTCAGGGACTTCAGAGGGGGACTGCAATTAGCCTGTATATTATTACTACATTGTATTGTATTTTTTTCTTTTGTGGTGTAATCCCCATTTAGTATGTGTTGCACAATTGACAACGCAGTCCAGTGCACATCTTGCATGATGTATGCAGTCCTGGAACAGCCGTTCCAGGGTGAATTTCTTTGTTCAAGATGTGAGCAAATTACCCGTTTGGAATCGCTAATCGAGTCTCTAAATGGGCAAGTTGCAACACTGAGAGGCATTGACAATTTGCAAAAAAGTTTGCTTCTCACCGAGCAAGCACTCTTTGGGGTAGATGAGGGAGAGGGTGACAGAGAGGAGGCTGAGGAAAGTGAGGTAGCTAGCTGGGTAACATTTAGAAAGCGGGGTAGAGGGAAGAGTGCCAGGGAGGCTAGCCCTGATCTGACACACCCCAACAAGTTTGCACGTTTGGCAGATGAGGGGGATGTCAGTCCAGGGACGGCACTGCCGCAGCCGGACACTTCCTCTGCCAGTCAGGGGAATGTCAGCTCCGGTAAGCAGGGGACCAGGAGAGCAGGGCAGGCCAGACAGGTGCTGGTAGTGGGAGACTCAATTATTAGGGGAACAGATAGGGAAATCTGTCACAAAGACCGTGATCGCCGAACAGTGTGCTGTCTTCCTGGCGCTAGAGTTCGACATATCGCGGATCGGGTTGACAGATTACTGGGAGGGGCTGGAGAAGATCCAGCGGTCATGGTCCATATCGGAACCAATGACAAAGTTAGGGGTAGGTGGAGAGTCCTTAAAAATGATTTCAGGGATTTAGGGCAAAAGCTTAGGGCAAGGACCTCAAAGGTAGTATTTTCCGAAATACTACCGGTACCACGGGCCACACAAGAAAGGCAGCGGGAGATTAGGGAAATTAACAAGTGGCTCAAGAACTGGTGTAGGATGGAGGGGTTTGGGTTCCTGGAGAACTGGGCCGACTTCGCTGTCGGCTACAGCCTCTATCGTAGGGACGGGCTGCACCTCAATGGGGAAGGAGCAGCTGTGTTGGGGAAGAAGATGGCTAGAAGGTTGGAGGAGTGTTTAAACTAGGGACTGGGGGGGAGGGTAATTACACTATAGAAGGGGAAGATAGTGCAGATAGAGACCGGGGGCAAGGTAGTGGGACTGGGGGAGAAATGGAAGGAGGGACAAGAACAGTTCAGAAGGAAAGGTGTAGGGTAAAAAATATACATAAACCTCTCATATGTATGTATACTAATGCCAGAAGTCTGACTAATAAAACTGGTGAACTGGAATTAGTGATGTGTGAGGAGGACTATGACATAGTGGGAATAACTGAGACATGGCTGGATGATAGCTATGACTGGGCAGTTAATGTACAAGGTTACAGTCTGTTCAGAAAGGATCGTCAAAACCGGAGAGGTGGAGGGGTCTGCCTTTATGTAAAATCTTGTCTAAAGCCCACACTCCGTGAAGATATAAGTGAGGGACATGAACATGTGGAGTCACTGTGGGTAGAGATACATGGAGCTAAAAACAACAATAAATTACTAATAGGAGTCTACTATAAACCACCTAATATACCAGAGTCCACAGAAAATCTACTACTAAACGAGATAGACAAGGCGGCAAATCATAATGAGGTGGTTATTATGGGGGACTTCAACTACCCAGATATAGACTGGGAAACTGAAACTTGTATATCTCATAAAGGAAACAGATTCTTGGCAATAACCAAAGACCATTATCTCTCCCAACTGGTTCAGGACCCGACTAGAGGGACGGCCATACTGGACTTAATATTAACCAATAGACCTGACAGAACAACAGACGTGCAGGTTGGGGGACACCTGGGAAATAGTGACCATAAAGTAATAACCTTCCAATTATCATTCAAAAGAGCGTTTCTACAGGGAGAAACAAAAATACCAAACTTCAAAAAAGCTAAATTTAGCCAACTAAGAGAGGCCATAGGCCTAACTAACTGGGACAAAGTCCTCAAAAATAAAAATACAGCCAAAAAATGGGATATCTTTAAAAACATCCTAAAATCTCATTGTGAGAGGTACATACCGTATGGGAATAAAAGGTTAAGGAACAAAAAGAAACCAATGTGGATAAACAGAACTGTAAAGAAAGCAATAAATGACAAAAAGAAAGCATATAAAACACTAAAACAGGAGGGTAACACGGAAGCACTGAAAAACTATAAGGAAAAAAACAGAACATGTAAAAAACAAATAAAAGCGGCCAAACTAGAGACCGAGAGATTAATTGCCAAACAGAGTAAAACTAACCCTAAAATGTTCTTCAATTATATAAATGTTAAAAAGTATAAATCTGAAGGTGTCGGCCCTTTAAAGAGTAATGAGGGGGGAGTCGCAGAGAGCGACGAGGAGAAAGCAAAGCTGTTAAATATTTTTTTCTCCAATGTATTCACTGAGGAAAATAAACTGTCAGATGAAATGCTGAATGCTGAAATAAATTCGCCATTAAAAGTGTCCTGTCTGACCCAGGAAGAAGTACAACAGCGACTTAAAAAAATCAAAATAGACAAATCGCCAGGACCGGATGGCATACACCCCCGTATCCTAAGGGAATTAAGTAATGTCATAGCCAGACCCTTATTTCTGATATTTGCGGACTCTGTACTAACAGGGAATGTCCCACAGGATTGGCGCATGGCAAATGTGGTGCCAATATTCAAAAAGGGTCCAAAAACAGAGCCTGGAAACTATAGGCCGGTAAGTTTAACATCTGTTGTGGGTAAACTGTTTGAAGGTTTTCTGAGAGATGCTATGTTAGAGCATCTTATGGGAAATAAGCAAATAACGCCATATCAGCATGGCTTCGTGAGGGATCGGTCATGTCAAACTAATTTAATCAGTTTCTATGAGGAGGTAAGTACTAGACTTGACAGCGGCAAATCAATGGATGTCGTGTATCTGGACTTCTCCAAAGCATTTGACACTGTACCTCATAAAAGGTTAGTATATAAAATGAGAATGCTCGGACTCGGAGAAAACGTCTGTAAGTGGGTAAGTAACTGGCTCAATGATAGAAAACAGAGGGTGGTTATTAACGGTACATACTCAGATTGGGTCACTGTCACTAGTGGAGTACCTCAGGGGTCAGTATTGGGCCCTATTCTCTTCAATATATTTATTAATGATCTTGTAGAAGGCTTGCATAGTAAAATATCAATTTTCGCAGATGACACTAAACTGTGTAAAGTAATTAACACTGAAGAGGACAGTATACTACTACAGAGGGATCTGGATAGATTGGAGGCTTGGGCAGATAAGTGGCAGATGAGGTTTAACACTGAGAAATGTAAAGTTATGCACATGGGAAGGAATAATGCAAGTCACCCGTACATACTAAATGGTAAAACACTCGGTAACACTGACATGGAAAAGGATCTAGGAATTTTAATAAACAGCAAACTAAGCTGCAAAAAACAGTGTCAGGCAGCGGCTGCCAAGGCCAATAAGATAATGGGTTGCATCAAAAGGGGCATAGATGCCCGTGATGAGAACATATTCCTACTACTTTACAAATCACTGGTCAGACCACACATGGAGTACTGTGTACAGTTCTGGGCTCCTGTAAACAAGGCAGACATAGCAGAGCTGGAGAGGGTCCAGAGGAGGGCAACTAAAGTAATAACTGGAATGGGGCAACTACAGTACCCTGAAAGATTATCAAAATTAGGGTTATTCACGTTAGAAAAAAGACGACTGAGGGGAGATCTAATTACTATGTATAAATATATCAGGGGGCAGTACAGAGATCTATCCCATCATCTATTTATCCCCAGGACTGTGACTGTGACGAGGGGACATCCTCTGCGTTTGGAGGAAAGAAGGTTTGTACACAAACATAGAAAAGGGTTCTTTACGGTAAGAGCAGTGAGACTATGGAACTCTCTGCCTGAGGAGGTGGTGATGGTGAGTACAATAAAGGAATTCAAGAGGGGCCTGGATGTATTTCTGGAGTGTAATAATATTACAGGCTATAGCTACTAGAGAGGGGTCGTTGATCCAGGGAGTTATTCTGATTGCCTGATTGGAGTCGGGAAGGAATTTTTTATTCCCCTAAAGTGAGGAAAATTGGCTTCTACCTCACAGGGTTTTTTTTGCCTTCCTCTGGATCAACTTGTAGGATGACAGGCCGAACTGGATGGACAAATGTCTTTTTTCGGCCTTATGTACTATGTTACTATGTTACTATGTAATATGGACACTATATTAGGCCCAAATTATTGGAATCTGCAATACAGACACTGTTTTATGATGTAGTACAGTATTGGGTACAGAACACCACAGATTATGGACACTATATTAGGCCCAGATATTTGGAATCTGCAATACAGACACTGTTTTCTGATGTAGTACAGTATTGGTTACAAAACACCACAGATTATGGACACTATATTAGGCCCAGATTATTGGAATTTGCAATACAGACACTGTTTTCTGATGTAGTACAGTATTTGTTACAGAACACCACAGATTATGGACACTATATTAGGCCCAGATTTTTGGAATCTGCTATACAGACACAGTTTTCGGATGCAGGACAGTATATGTCACAGAACACCACAGATTATGGACACTATATTAAGCCCACTATATTTATTAATGATCTTGTAGAAGGCTTGCATAGTAAAGTATCAATTTTCGCAGATGACACTAAACTGTGTAAAGTAATTTACACTGAAGAGGACAGTATACTACTACAGAGGGATCTGGATAGATTGGAGGCTTGGGCAGATAAGTGGCAGATGAGGTTTAACACTGACAAATGTAAAGTTATGCACATGGGAAGGAATAATGCAAGTCACCCGTACATACTAAATGGTAAAACACTCGGTAACACTGACATGGAAAAGGATCTAGGAATTTTAATAAACAGCAAACTAAGCTGCAAAAACCAGTGTCAGGCAGCTGCTGCCAGGGCCAATAAGATAATGGGTTGCATCAAAAGGGGCATAGATGCCTGTGATAAAAACATAGTCCTACCACTTTACAAATCGCTAGTCAGACCACACATGGAGTACTGTGTACAGTTCTGGGCTCCTGTAAACAAGGCAGACATAGCAGAGCTGGAAAGGGTCCAGAGGAGGGCAGCTAAAGTAATAACTGAAATGGGGCAACTACAGTACCCTGAAAGATTATCAAAATTAGGGTTATTCACTTTAGAAAAAAGACGACTGAGGGGAGATCAAATTAATATGTATAAAGGGGTCAGTACAGAGATCTATCCCATCATCTATTTATCCCCGTGACTGTGACGAGGGGACATCCTCTGGTCTGGACGAAAGAAGGTTTGTACACAAACATAGAGGATTATTTACGGTAAGAGCAGTGAGACTATGGAACTCTCTGCCTGAGGAGGTGGTGATGGTGAGTACAATAAAGGAATTCAAGAGGGACCTGGATGTATTTCTGGAGCGTAATAATATTACAGGCTATAGCTACTAGAGAGGGGTCGTTGATCCAGGGAGTTATTCTGATTGCCTGATTGGAGTCGGGAAGGAATTTTTTATTCCCCTAAAGTGGGGAAAATTGGCTTCTACCTCACAGGTTTTCTTTTTGCCTTCCTTTGGATCAACTTATGTACTATGTTACTATGTAGTTAAATTTGCCCTAAAGAAACAGTTTTCGGATGGCGTACTTTATATGTCACAGAAAGCCACACACTTTGGACACTAGATTAGGCCCAGATTAGTTAAATTTGCCCTAAAGAAACAGTTTTCGGATGGCGTACTGTATATGTCACAGAAGACAACACACTATGGACACTAGATTAGGCGCAGATTATTAAAATTTACGCTAAAGAAACTGTTTTCGGATTGAGTACTGTATATGTCACGGATGTGTATTACACGCACACACTACATATACAGTCGATGAGGGCTGGCCCCTGATTTTTTAAATTTATGCTAAAGAAACAGTTTTCGGATGGAGTACTGTATATGTCACGGATGTGTATTAAACGCACACTATAGACAATAAATGTGGCGCTGATTATTTGAATTTACACAAAAAAGACACAGTCTGCTGATTATGTATAGTATATGTCACTAATAGGTATTAAAGAAAAATATCTTGCTGCTGTCAAACACACACAGTAGTCCTTAAAACGACTTTGGGGTCTTTGAAAAGCTTTTGGTAGTAAAAACAGAAAATTTCTCTCCCTGCACTATCTGTCCCTTCCTCAGCACGGATGTCCCTGAGACTGATCAATTTAGCGCAGGTAAAAATATATTGCTGCTCTAAAGCACACACAGTAGTCCTTAAAAGGACTTTTGGGCCTTTGAAAAGCTTTCTTAGAATAATAACTGTCAATTTCACTCCCTACACTGTCTTTTCTTTCCTACGCTCTGCTCTCCCTGACTATGACTGATCCGAGCATGTGTCATCGGGTGCTATATAGCACCCAATTACGCGTTTCGGCCAGCCAATCACTGTAATGCCAGCGGCCAACATGGCTACTGGCATTACAGTGATGGCAGTACTTACCTACACGTTTATTGGCTGCTTAACAGCCGCGAAACGTGCGGTGGGAGACTCGAGCATGGCGCTCGAGTACCGCCATGTGCCGAGCATAGCGATGCTCGAGCTGAACCGGTATTCGGCCGAGCATGCTCGCTCATCACTACTGAAGACGCTTAAAAATCTTGATTGCTTAATGAACGCTAAGTTATTGGGTAATCGTCGGCAGTATTACATAGCCAAATGATTTTTATAGGAACACTTGATAGTAATGATCTGGCTGACCACAGGCCAATGGCTGTTCATATTATGTCAGAGCCATCCAGCTGAGGTATAAATTGGAATTAGCCAACATACTGTATACCACCAACAGAGGTCTCTGATGTTTGCCACTGTATATGCATATAAGCATATGTCCAGGGTCGGAATGGCCCACCAGAGGATCCTCCGGTGGTCTCAGTCGCTGATACCATAGTTTGAATGAGGGCTCAGCAAATGCCAAAAGTACACTCTTTTGGCATTTGTCAGATCAGTGGGGCCCTACGGGCCCTAGTGCTCAAATGTGACTAACATGGTCGTAGCTGTCATCACATATAGTTTATAAATAAGTACCGTAGGTCACACATGGAATATCCTGTTGCAACAGGACACCAAAAAAATACTCCCAAGTGAATTTATTGAATACTCCAAAGTGAATTTATTTTAACCTAAAATTGGTTGTAACCTAAACATGGCGACCTGCTAAAAAGAGCCAAAACATATCCCTTTAATCCCAGTTTACCGTAGTAATTTCACAATTGCGTGTCCTGATTTTAAAAATAAAGCCTGAAAATGCCATGGTGGAACAGTTAGAAGCATAGGTTGGTGCCTAGACATAAATCAATGTCTTGTCTAATTTTGTGGGTAGATCAATCATATATTTATTATAGTAACTGCATTCTCTGGGCACTACACTTCAAGTGACATCAATCACCTCACTTCCCAGAGCAAATATGAAAAAAGAGAAATTTAATTCTACGTTCTTCTCTGGAAAATAGCTTTCTTTTTTTCTTTTTCACTTTATATAGGTTGCAGCTGGCCCTAATTTGCATAAAATATAAATACTCCTTATCATGGGGTCCCATCTAGAGAGACCTTTCATTACAGACAGTACTTTTGGATTATAAATAATAATAATAATAATCTTTATATAGCACCAACGTAATCCTCAGCACTTTACAACTCAGAGGATACATGCACAGAGGGCCTTGCTAGCGAGAGCTATAATGAAATAGGGATGACACAAAAGCAAATGGGCAACCAGTGCAGGGACACTGACAGGCATTGGTGGATGTACAGATAGATAAGCCTGGTTGCTGCATTCAGGATAGATTAGAGAGGAGAAAGTTTAGTAAGAGGAAGACCGATTATTTGCAAGAATGCCACTTAGTTTTTAGAGCTATGGACATCTTTGGGTAATTTTATTAATTATTGATTCTACTCATTTTGGGCTAAAATCATTTTTTTCAATTGCTCTTTATTAAAAATTTTCAAGTTTTTATTTTAGAGCTTTCAGTTCTAGTACATTTGCTGAGTCTGACTAACAGCCTCTCTGCTTCACAGTGAATCTGTCAGAAAACTGCTCTGTTGGCTGGATCTGTAAGCCTTATTTGTGAATTCCTGACAGCTCATAGACACTTATTTAAGCTAAATTCTAATCAAACTGATAAGAGGTTAAGAGTGTTTATGAGTTGGCAGGAGTTGATAGATAAGGGCTACACTTTCAGCCATCAGAGCAGCTCCTTGATGGATTCAGCGTGGAGTCTGCTAGTCTGCAAGTACACTGAAATAAAAAAAAAATATGTTTAACCAAAAATAAGTAAAATGCAATAATAAGAAAACTGCCCCTAAAGGTGTCCATAATCTTTTTTTACTTTGCTCGAACTGTTTCACATTTAAACTGAATTATTTCAGTTTTTATGCTTTTATTTAAGTACTGTGTTGGTTTTGATGGTAGTAGTTCTTTCATATGTCTTATCTTACTTTATGTCCTTCTCTTACAAAATACTCCTTTTTATTTATAATGCTTATTTTATCAAACAAACAAGATGAATCATTCTAACCCCTCTTAACCATCCCCAAATCAGCCATCCTTCTGAGGTGGGAAAACCTTTTTATAGATCTAAAGGGCTAGGTATGAAATTCAACCCTTTTGCATATATACTGTTTAATGCATCCAGTAGCAATGCATCCAACCTCAGTATGTACACAGTTTACATAGTTTAGGACAGTTCTATATCAGATGTCATATTACATATTTAGGGCAATCTTTTTAAGCCCCATTCTATATAATCCAGAGTCAGTATAATGTGCCCTATATACAATTTTGAAATCCTCTGAGAAGAATAAGAGGAAGCCTCTATAATCACTCCTAATATCTTACCCCATAATTCTTCTCACCATAAATATCTAGTATATTGCCAGGGTAAAACCTCATAAGATGGTATACTTTAGTGGTCTCTTTCCTTCTATGATGGCACTCCAACTGGTCTAAACTGCTAAGTGCAACTACTCTTCCAATTGCCCTGCAATTTAAATTCCTGTACAAAAGTATCACAATATTAAAGGAGTTGGTCACTTTCTGGTTACTGTTTGACCAGTGTGTTTGTAAGATCATTATATGCCACTAATATAGCCTTTGATTGACAGTTTTATTTCCAGCTGAATTAGCAGCAGGTGGGTGGGGAGAGCCATGACCTCATTAATATGGGGACTCGGGGAATATGGGGAATGCGCTTGAGCTGTTTAGCACAAGATTTTAGCAAAATAGCCAAGTATTTTGCTAATGGGATCTGTCACTATTTTAAAGTGATGTTTTTTATTATATTTTTATTTCATAAAATTTACACATTTTTAGAATTCAATGTGAACTTATTTTTTACCTATAATGTTGTATATTTTATTTAAAGAGTTTTGAGATAGAAAACGCAATGTGGTTAAAAAAGCAGCACGAAAAACTCATGACAATCGCAAAATGCTGTTTTTTACACACAAGCTGTTTTTTACACACTTGTAAAGAAATATGAGTGTGACATGACTCTTTTGCTGTTTCATGAATAGCCCTGATATGTGTTTTTAAAGAAGCCTGGACTATATATGTCTGCATTTATCATGTTAGCACATATCAGAGTTATACATATGTACATATATACATCTGCATTTACTACTATACTAGCATGTTGTGAACATATGTATATGTATGAGGGTAGAGGTGTCTGATACTCTATGCGAACAGCCATGAAAGCTATCTAAGGAAAAACGCAAGCAGATACTAAAAAGCCGCATAAAAGATAAATGGGAGTCATACTATGAAAATCCGGGTTTTACACCCATCTGAAAGCTACTACGATTCCGACACACCTTTTTGACCTTTAACCTAATTTGGAGCATAAAAGGAAGAGGGGAATAGAGCAAGGTCACCACTGAGGAAGAGGCCACGTCCCCGAAACGCGTATGGGTTATACCTTGCACCGGCATGCTGGCAGAGAGTCCCCTCTGAATTTAACCTAAGCTTCTGGAACGAAAGACCCCGGCAATATTCAAACTTCATCAAGCGCAAAATCTGCTGACGACACTGGATACAGAGTCAGCTGACATTCACGCAGAGTCGACACTTAGAAACAGGAGAGGAATACAAGCAAGGTAACATTGAATGAGCACATACAACTAGGTGGGACGCCACATCGCTCACTGCATTGTACCTCTTTCTCTCTCCGTAATATTGTAAAGACTGGCGATTTACAAATGCGCAAATAAAACTAGCCAGGAGTGGGACTGTAAAGACTATAAGATACCCTGACCCGGAATAAGGGAAAGCTAAACTGAGAAAAGACATTTTTTACATCTGGTCCTTAATTAGCGCCATATCCTCTGCTGCAGCCAAAGAGGAATATACGTAATATACGTTCTATATCTGTGGCTTATGTAGATGGACTTCCACTGTTATTTGATACATCCACTGCTGCTAACTGATGCTAATTGCCATTTACTGCTGCTAATTTTTATATGTTTAATTGCCATTACTGATATTTTAGTGATACTTTTATATGCTGATATTGTACGCTGTAATTTTATGCTATTTTAGATAACTGATTTTATAATAAATATCTCGTCTGTTGGTAACATATATTGAGTGCCTGGTCTATCTTTACAAAGCTTTTCATTTCCTTTAGTGGCTGGTTGGGCCACTCAGACCAAGAGCACCTGTTCCATATTGTCCAGCTGGAGTGATCCACAGATACTGTTTTCTCTGTATTTTCTTAACCACTCTTTCTGATGAGCTCCCCAGCGGACAACATGGATATATGGAACCACATTGAGATAAAAAAGCATACAGTAGATACGTTTAATTTTGATGCAACACAGAATTGTATGGATTCAGTGTCCGGGGTCTTTGGAGAGTTGGAGACCTTATTACAGAAACAGCTCAAACGGTGGGAGATAAAATCTCTCACTCAATATATTAAAAGTGGGAATATTCCCAAAGGTCTGCGGCTCTCTAAGACCCCGGCACAAGATCTGTGCGATGAGACATTTGATACAGAATGGAATCAATTATTGAAGAAACAATCTATTGCATTAACAGAATTGATCATTAAAAGAAGGACACAAATATTGGAGGATCTATCCAGCAGAATTATAGTAATTAAAGGGAAGGTAGATGCATTCCCCAAAAACGAAGAATTTAATATTTGGCAACAGAAGATCTGTAAGAGTATGGATAGATTAGAACAGGAAATCATTGATAAAAAAATGAAAAAATATAGCAAAAGACAATTGGCAAACAGAGAATATAGAGAAACTGTTCCACTAGTAGAAATAGTTGAAACTCCCACAAAATATGTAAAAGCCAGAACAAAAACCAAACACAGAGAAACACATAAGGAGAATCACAAAGATACAAGAGATAAAACTAAAAGTTGGCACAATAGTAATTTAGACACAAATATTCCAATCTCAAATAAATATGAAATTTTGGGTAGAGAGCCTTTTTTAGATTACACTCCCCCCCCCCCCCCCCCCCACCACCGAACACCGAACACGCGGCACCGAGCCCAACACTCCCCCAGGAAGCCATCTCGCCCAGACCATCTAAATCCCCCAGCCCAGCATACATACAACCTGAGGAACAAACCAGTAATGCAGGACTGGGATCAAGGAGAGATAATACACAGTTTAGCACCCAATCACAACTCTTTTTGGAGACACAACAGGACACCAGAGAGATCACACAGAACACCGGACAGGTCACACAATTGGACTCAAAATTACCAAGAAAGAAGAGAAAAACAAGAAGGGCCAAAATAAAAAAGATACAAACACAAATATTAGACACAGATTCACTAGCACAAAATTCCATAATTAATTTAAGTAAAACAAAATTGACACCACCTCAAATTTCACTATTAAATAAAGGCCTCAAATTTGCTCCAAGTTCAGGCTTGAGCAGATATAAATCCACACAGAATATATATTGGAAGCCGCAAAATTCATCCTCAAACATAATTATTTTACGTTCGATATGGAATTTTATTTACAGAAGTCTGGTACCGCGATGGGCACCAGATTCGCCCCCAGTTACGCAAATTTATTTATGTCAGATTGGGAGGATGAGAATATCTCACCCATACTGGGGGCGGATCTGGTGCTCTGGAAGCGGTATATAGACGATATTGTTTTTATTTGGAGGGGATCGGATTTAGCATTGACTACTTTTATATCTGATATTAACTGTAATAACGTGAACCTCCATTTTACATCAAATATTAGCAAGACCCATATCGAATTTTTAGATTTAAATATTGATATTAAGGCTACTTTCTCACTTGCGTTCAGAGCGGGTCCGTCTGGTATCTGCACAGACGGATCCGCTCCTATAATGCAAATGCTTAGATCCGTTCAGAATGGATCCGTTTGCATTACCATGAACAAAAAAAAAAAAAAAAAAAATTTATTTATTTTTTTTGTTTTTTGTTCATGGTAATGCAAACGGATCCGTTTTGACTTTACATTAAAAGTCAATGGGGGACGCATCCGTTTGAAAATTGAGCCATATTGTGTCAACTTCAAACGGATCCGTCCCCATTGACTTACATTGTAAGTCTGGACGGATCCGTTTGCCTCCGCACGGCCAGGCGGACACCCGAACGCTGCAAGCTGCGTTCAGGGGTCCGCCTGCTGAGCGGAGCGGAGGACAAACGGAGCCAAACTGATGCATTCTGAGCGGATCCTTATCCATTCAGAATGCATTAGGGCTGGACGGATCCGTTCGGGGCCGCTTGTGAGAGCCTTCAAACGGAACTCACAAGCGGAGCCCCGAACGCTAGTGTGAAAGTAGCCTAATAAAGATAAATTTATTTGCAGCACATATCATAAACCAACAGCAAAAAATAATTTTATATTACATTCTAGCTGCCACCTTCCTAGGTGGTTGCTGAATGTTCCAACCAGTCAATTTCGACGTCTTAAAAGGAACTGTACAGTAGAGGATACATTTATAGAAGAGGCCGAGATACTGAAAAAGCAGTTTATGGATAAAAATTATCCAAACCAATGCATCGAAGAAGCACTTAATAGGGTTAAAAATCTAGACCGTAAAGAGTTTTTCGTTGAAAAAGAGTTAGAACCACATATCAGCGCGATGTCACAGGAAGGATTTCAAATAATATTACCTTTTAACACCCAATATAGGAAGGTGGAAGCCAGTATTACTAAACACTGGCCCTTCCTGTTAAAGGATAAGATCATAGGACCTGTGTTACCATCTAAACCAAAAATAATATATACACGTGCTGAGAATTTAGGTGTAAAGATAGCCCCCACAGTTAAAAGATCCAATCAACTGGAAAGCAAACACTGGCTTTGCTTTGAGGGTTTTTTCAGATGCAATTCTTGTCCTAATTGCAAATTAACAAATTTCCCCAAAAAAACAGTGAAGGTCACTTCTAATAGCAATGGCTACTCACACGAGATAAAAACTTTCCTCACTTGTAATAGCAAGGGTGTTATTTATTTACTAACATGCCCCTGTAATAAACAATATGTTGGCCGCACTAAGAGGCTTTTTAAAAAAAGAATATCCGAATACACTGCGTGCAGAATTATTAGGCAAATGAGTATTTTGACCACATCATCCTCTTTATGCATGTTGTCTTACTCCAAGCTGTATAGGCTCGAAAGCCTACTACCAATTAAGCATATTAGGTGATGTGCATCTCTGTAATGAGAAGGGGTGTGGTCTAATGACATCAACACCCTATATTAGGTGTGCATAATTATTAGGCAACTTCCTTTCCTTTGGCAAAATGGGTCAAAAGAAGGACTTGACAGGCTCAGAAAAGTCAAAAATAGTGAGATATCTTTCAGAGGGATGCAGCACTCTTAAAATTGCAAAGCTTCTGAAGCGTGATCATCGAACAATCAAGCGTTTCATTCAAAATAGTCAACAGGGTCGCAAGAAGCGTGTGGAAAAACCAAGGCGCAAAATAACTGGAGTGCCCAAAAGCACAAGGTGTGCAATACTCAGAGACATGGCCAAGGTAAGAAAGGCTGAAAGACGACCACCACTGAACAAGACACACAAGCTGAAACGTCAAGACTGGGCCAAGAAATATCTCAAGACTGATTTTTCTAAGGTTTTCTGGACTGATGAAATGAGAGTGAGTCTTGATGGGCCAGATGGATGGGCCCGTGGCTGGATTGGTAAAGGGCAGAGAGCTCCAGTCCGACTCAGACGCCAGCAAGGTGGAGGTGGAGTACTGGTTTGGGCTGGTATCATCAAAGATGAGCTTGTGGGGCCTTTTCGGGTTGAGGATGGAGTCAAGCTCAACTCCCAGTCCTACTGCCAGTTTCTGGAAGACACCTTCTTCAAGCAGTGGTACAGGAAGAAGTCTGCATCCTTCAAGAAAAACATGATTTTCATGCAGGACAATGCTCCATCACATGCGTCCAAGTACTCCACAGCGTGGCTGGCAAGAAAGGGTATAAAAGAAGAAAATCTAATGACATGGCCTCCTTGTTCATCTGATCTGAACCCCATTGAGAACCTGTGGTCCATCATCAAATGTGAGATTTACAAGGAGGGAAAACAGTACACCTCTCTGAACAGTGTCTGGGAGGCTGTGGTTGCTGCTGCACGCAATGTTGATGGTGAACAGATCAAAACACTGACAGAATCCATGGATGGCAGGCTTTTGAGTGTCCTTGCAAAGAAAGGTGGCTATATTGGTCACTGATTTGTTTTTGTTTTGTTTTTGAATGTCAGAAATGTATATTTGTGAATGTTGAGATGTTATATTGGTTTCACTGGTAAAAATAAATAATTGAAATGGGTATATATTTGTTTTTTGTTAAGTTGCCTAACAATTATGCACAGTAATAGTCACCTGCACACACAGATATCCCCCTAAAATAGCTAAAACTAAAAACAAACTAAAAACTACTTCCAAAAATATTCAGCTTTGATATTAATGAGTTTTTTGGGTTCATTGAGAACATGGTTGTTGTTCAATAATAAAATTTATCCTCAAAAATACAACTTGCCTAATAATTCTGCACTCCCTGTATGTGGCCAACATACGTCGAGGATATGAAAACCACACCGTATCTAGACACTTTAAAATGTGCCATAACAAAGATCCCACTGGCTTGATTTACACAGCATTAGCCAAGGTAGAACCAGATTGGAGAGGTGGAGATCTGGTTAAAAAGATGTCTAGACTGGAATCAAAACTGATTTTTGACTTTGGTTCACTTGTACCCAATGGGTTAAACGCTGACTGGGAATTATTTGGGTTCCTATGAATTGCTTCCTGTATGGATCCTATATAGAGGTTTTCGACCGCTTATAATGAAAGTGATGTTTTTTATTATATTTTTATTTTTTATTATTTCATAAAATTTACACATTTTTAGAATTCAATGTGAACTTATTTTTTACCTATAATGTTGTATATTTTATTTAAAGAGTTTTGAGATAGAGAACGCAATGTGGTTAAAAAAGCAGCACGAAAAACGCATGACAATCGCAAAATGCTGTTTTTTACACACAAGCTGTTTTTTACACACTTGTAAAGAAATATGAGTGTGACATGACTCTTTTGCTGTTTCATGCATAGCCCTGATATGTGTTTTTAAAGAAGCCTGGACTATATATGTCTGCATTTATCATGTTAGCACATATCAGAGTTATACATATGTACATATATACATCTGCATTTACTACTATACTAGCATGTTGTGAACATATGTATATGTATGAGGGTAGAGGTGTCTGATACTCTATGCAAACAGCCATGAAAGCTATCTAAGGAAAAACGCAAGCAGATACTAAAAAGCCGCATAAAAGATAAATGGGAGTCATACTATGAAAATCCGGGTTTTACACCCATCTGAAAGCTACTACGATTCCGACACACAATTTCTTTAGTGGCTGGGTGGGCCACTCAGACCAAGAGCACCTGTTCCATATTGTCCAGCTGGAGTGATCCACAGATACTGCTTTCTCTGTCACTATTTTATGTTTCCCTTAGTTAGGACACCATAAAACTGGTGACGGGTTCCCTTTAAGCTTGCTTGTATAAATGTATCTTTGAGCTTTGTAATCCCCTTATTACTATCTAAACCTTTTAACATAAAACATTTATTTAACCTCTTCCTGACCAGCGTACTTTTACAGTGCTTGGTGGGTGTTAGGCCTGGGCCTTCTGCCATATCTCCCGTTGTCTCACCTGTCCTATCCCCAGCATCTTCTGCCTCGCTGCTGTCTCTGCCAGATGTGGCTGGCGTGTGCCTGCCAGTCACCTCCTCCTGCCACGCTGCCTCCATGCTCCATACTATGCTGACGCCCATAGGGGCGTGCACCCACTGCTTCCAGTTATTTATGCTTCAAAGGGGGGTGCTTCCTGCCTCCCAGCATGGCCCCTGGGCGGGATTACAAGGCTAAATAGCATTTTCCTCTTCCAGGAAGTTGCCTGGGCGTTACATTACTATCAGTAATAGCAAAGGTGTTCTGTTCTGATCTTCTCTGCTTAACCCAGCCTGTTTGACAATTCTGTTTACCTGCTGCCTGCATCGACTACTCGACCTGTCTGATCCTCAGTACCGCACTACTATCTGATACTGGCTTCTGACCTTTGGCTTGTCTCTGCCCACTCTTTAGCTTGTTCCTCTGACGACCATCATCATAGTTAGCTGCTGCCTTTACTCCAGTTCTCTCTGAAATACCACTTCCCACCGCCATGTGTGCCGTTGGACTCAGTTCACAATAACTGCAGTTCTTACTGCAACTTAAGCTATTGGAGTGTTACCTGTTGTCTGTCTATGAATCAGCTGTCAGCCATATTAGATAATCCTGTAGGTAGTGGTTCAGTTTCTCTCTTGCTGCGTCTGTCCTGTCTCCTGTGAGAGTGCTGAATAACACCCTAGGGGTTAGTGGCTGCCATCCCTTGGTTGACACAGAGAATCCACCCACTGGTCGTAAGTGGGTCTTGAAAGATGGTGCCTAGCAGGGCCGGCGCCACCACCCGGCAAACCCGGGCAAATGCTGAGGCCCCCTGCTCCTGGGGGGGGCCCACTGTGCCCGCTCACTTCTGCAGCTGTGTCCTGCCTGTTTTGAATTCTAGGGCAGCTTAGCCCAGCAATGCAGACAATTTTCGCCATGTGCACTGCTGGGGTAAGCGGCCCCAGAACTCAGAACAGGGTAGATGGAGTTTCGGTAGATGATTGATCCTATGCTAGAATGTAGTTGTTAGAAGGAGTTCTGTGACATCACTGGTCACATGCTCCTTCATGGTCACATGACAAACCCTGACGGCAGCAGCAGCTTGTGGAAGGAGGAGGGGCTGTGCCTGCAAGATGCAGAGTGAGGTAAGATGTGCTGCTGGAGAACCAAAACTTGTGAGGGGCAGCATATGGAGCTCATATATCAGGGGGCAGGTGGAGCTGAGATATGAGGGGGCAGGTGGAGCTGAGATATGAGGGGGGCAGGTGGAGCACTCAGGGGCAGTGGGGTTCAAGTGGAGTGGAATCTGGTGCAATTAAGGGGGTTTATCATACAGATCCAGGTGTATTCTGAGGGCCATGATGCGTGTGTCTGTCTGTCCCTGTGTGTGTGCCCCTTTCTGTGTCTATGGCCTCATGCACACCGGCCGTGGGCATCACTTGAATGGGTCTGCAATCGCTCAATGGGAAGCACTACGGAGTGCTTCTGTGGTGTTTCCGTCCGTGCCTCCGCACCGCAAAAAAATAGAACATGTTCTTTTTTTTTTGTGCGGTGCGGCCGGATCATGGACCCATTCAGGTTGAATGGGTCTCAATCTGTCCCGGCCGCCGCACGGACGTTGCCAGTGCATTGGGGACCACAAATTGTGGTTACCAATGCACGGAACGGACGCATAACAGCAGTGTGCATGAGGCCTGAGGCATTGCTTAGACTCCATCCCACAGTCTAGCCAGTGCCTAATGGGTTACGGTTTAGACCACCTTATGGTACATGTTGATAATTCCTTTTTAAACCTCAGTCCATGTTCCCTCAGTACTGGGAATCAGTGGGAGTCATATTATAAGGTAACAAAAGGTTGGAGCATAACTAAAGGTGGAATTCCCTTTTAGATAGAAGTTGGTTGATTACACAGGTGTCTGTCCCTGTGTGTGTGTGTGTGTGTCTGTCCCTGTGTGTGTGTGTGTGTGTGTGTGTGTGTGTGTGTTTCTGTCCCTGTGTGTGTTTCTGTCCCTGTGTGTGTTTCTGTCCCTGTGTGTGTGTCTGTCCCTGTGTGTGTGTGTCTGTCCCTGTGTGTGTGTGTGTCTGTCCCTGTGTGTGCGTGTCTGTCCCTGTGTGTGCGTGTCTGTCCCTGTGTGTGCGTGTCTGTCCCTGTGTGTGCGTGTCTGTCCCTGTGTGTGCGTGTCTGTCCCTGTGTGTGCGTGTCTGTCCCTGTGTGTGTGTGTGTCTGTCCCTGTGTATGTGTGTGTGTGTGTGTCTGTCCCTGTGTATGTGTGTGTGTGTGTGTGTGTGTGTGTGTGTGTCTGTCCCCGTGTGTGTCTGTCCCCGTGTGTGTGTGTCTGTCCCCGTGTGTGTGTGTGTGTGTGTCTATCCCCGTGTGTGTGTGTCCCTGTGTGTGTGTGTGTGTGTCTGTGTCTGTCCCTGTGTGTGCGTGTCTGTCCCTGTGTGTGTGTGTGTCTGTCCCTGTGTATGTGTGTGTGTGTGTGTGTGTGTGTCTGTCCCCGTGTGTGTCTGTCCCCGTGTGTGTGTGTGTGTGTCTATCCCCGTGTGTGTGTGTCCCTGTGTGTGTGTGTGTCTGTGTCTGTCCCTGTGTGTGTGTGTGTGTGTGTGTCTGTCCGTGTGTGTGTCACCATCACCATGCCCACAGTGTTCCCTTTGTCTTGACGCAGCTGCATCAGGACATTCTGTGCGGGGCAAGATGAAGATGGAAGAGGAGGCAGCACCGCCAGCATGGAGTCTGTGGTAGAGGCACACTAAGGACGCAGGTAACACTACTACATGATCTACACTAGTGTTATCTGTGGTTTACATAGGACTACAGGTAACACTATCACATTATCAGCACTAGTGTTATCTGTGGTTTTACATAGGACTGCAGGTAACACTACTACATTTTCTGTACTCAGATAGCCATGACTGTGTTATCTATGCTGTTACATAGGACTGCAGGTGATATCTACTGTATTATCTGTACTCAGAGAGTTACCACTGTGTAAGGGGGCCCACTGAGACTTTATCGCCCAAGGGCCCACATGATCCTGGAGCCGGCCCTGGTGCCTAGTCACAAACTCAGTGGGTGCCATAGCCACAGTGTGCCTGCTCTTTTAAACAGTATATACCCGTGGCTAATATCTGCAATTGATGATAACGTTGATCGTAGACATTTAACCCCTCAGATACCGTGGTTAAATGAGCAGCACCTGGGGATGCTGGATACTGTGTGCGACAACTTTGGTCCTCTTGAATGATCTCAGGCTGCCACAGATATGTTCCTGTGGAGACCCTGCCATAGGAACACAGTAAAATTCTTCTAAACTCCAATCCATCATGTCTAATGCATCAAAAGCAGCAACCTGCTTGGTTGAAATGAGCCACTTCTCTATTTTTTCTTTGCACTTATTTTACTACATTTCTTCTGATTACTTACAGTATATAAAAACCTAGTACAAGTGAAAATTGAGGTTTTGCCCATAGCAACCTTTGAATTTTCGGCCCTCATTTTACAGAAGTTCATCTTGGATTATGTGCATGATTTTGGATAAACCCCCTCCTCCCATTAAAAAACAAAACAAAACAGGACTTCACATGTCCATCTTCCCTGAACAGGCCTTTGTATTTTGTTCTTCTTTTCGCTTAATAAGTTATACACTGTATACCAGCATATTGCAGTTATGTAGATAAAAAGGAAATGTTATTTTATTATAAATCCTCGCAACCTCCAGGGGTTACTTTTTTTTTCGAAGAGTCCCTTCAAAATCACTCATTCAAGTAGTGCCTATTAAAATTTTCGGCATCTACAACGCATACTGTACAATAAAATTCATGTGCCACATGGCTTACCGCACAGTTCTAGCAATCTGGCCAAAACATGAAGTACAAAGAATTTATGAAAATCCATTAAATGAGGTAGTATAAGGATTATTATTAGAGATGTGCGAATCGAAGTTTAAGAAAAAATTTGAATCTGAATTTCCTGATGCTTCGTGGTAACGAATCGCATTTTTTCCTAAAATGGCTGCTGCACGTGTGAGAACATGGAGCAAGGAACTCTGGGAAGGCGGGATCACCCATAATTCCATGCATGCAGCCAATCAGCAGCCAGCCAGCCTTGTGATGTCACAGCACTATAAATAGCCTCAGCCATTTTGGATACTGCCATTTTCCAGTGTACTTAGTGCAGGGAGAGACATCAGCGGCACTAGGGACAGTGCTAAGAAAGACTTCATTGTGCTGAAAAAACTATTTACAAGTTCAGGGAAAGATTAGTAGAAGTGTAGGGAAAGGATATGCAGGAATTATTACACAGTATTGAAGCAAAACAGGGTTCAGTAGGGGAATTTACAGTCTGGATAATAGGAACAATCCTATTACACCTTGCTGCACTGACTGCGGATCCAAATTGCCATTATACAGCTCTGTAATTCCAGCAAACCGTTCTTGTTATTGGGGTGCAAGTGCTGTTTGATACAGCCAGTAACAGGGTTTATTATTTACCCTTGTGCGGTGCAGTAATTTATTCTAAAGCATTTTTTGGCATGTATTAGTGGAAAAAGGGCTTTTTAGCCGTTGTGTGTTGAAGCGCAAAAATTACAGTCCTTTTTGGCGTGTATTAGTGGCAAAAAAATATATTTATTGCCGGTGCAGTTATATGATCTAAAGTCCTTTTTGGCGTGTATTAGTGGCAAAAGAAAAATATATTTGATGTTCAGCGGTGCAGTTATATGTTCTAAAGCCTTTTGTGACGTGTATTAGTGGCAAAAAAAAAATATTTGCAGTTTAGTGGTGCAGTTATATGTTCTAAAGCCCTTTTTGGTGTGTATTAGTGGCAAAAAAATATATATTTGTCATTCAGAAGTGCAGTTATATATTTTAAAGCCTTTGGTTGCGTATATAGGTGGAAAATAATAAGGGCCTGTTTGCCGTTCAGGGGTACAGTTATATGTTCCAAAGCCCTTTTTGTCGTGTAATAGTGGCAAAATAAAAATATATTTGCCGTTCAGCGGTGTAGTTATATGTTCTAAAGCCCTTTTTGGCATGTATTAGTGGCAAAAGAAAAATATATTTGCCGTTCAGCGTTGCAGTTATATGTTCTAAAGCCCTTTTTGTCATGTATTAGTGGCAAAAGTAAAATATATTTGCCGTTCAGCGGTGCAGTTATATGTTCTAAAGCCCTTTTTGTCATGTATTAGTGGCAAAAGTAAAATATATTTGCCGTTCAGCGGTGCAGTTATATGTTCTAAAGCCTTTTGTGGCGTGTATAAGTGGAAAAAAATAAGGGCCTATTTGCCGTTCAGCGCTGCAGTTATAAGTTCTACAGCCTTTTTTGCCGTATAATAGTGGCAAAAGTAAAATATATTTGCCGTTCAGCAGTGCAATTATATGTTCTAAAGCCCTTTTTGTTGTATATTAGTGGCAAAGGTAAAATATATTTGCTGTTTAACGGTGCAGTTACATGTTCTAAAGCCCTTTTTGCCATGTATTGGTGGCAAAAGTAAAATATACTTGCTGTTCAGCGGTGCAGTTATATGTTCTAAAGCCCTTTTTGCCGTGTATTAGTGGTAAAAGTAAAATATATTTGCCGTTCAGCGGTGCAGTTATGTGTTTCTAAAGCCTTCTGTGGCGTATATAGGTGGAAAAAAATAAGGGCCTATTTGCCGTTCAGAGGTGCTCAACAGACAGGATCCGTTTTTTGGGGGTTATTGTTCTGACGGATCACAGGAAGGGCAAAATAATCAGTGACATCAACACAAATTTACTGAGGACACCCTCTCCACTCTGTCGGGGGGGCTCTACTTGTATAAGCGTTTAATAGAACAGGTTCTGTAAACATCTTTGTGGAATCAGCTGACGACGGTGTAAAAGGAGTGCGCTTCTTCTTGGCGCTAACCTTGACCAGTAAGGCTGAGTTCATACTTGAGTTATTTGGTCAGTTTTGGCCCAGTGACTGCCCAAATAAGGGAAGTGTGCAGTGATTCTAAGAGCGACGCTTGTCATCTGCATGTCATACTGGTTCACAGTATTATTTCACTACCACAGCAGACTCCCTATGCGTGTTACAGCAAGGCACCACTATAAAGGCTCTCTGCAGCCATTAAATAGCCATTTTTTTAATGCGATTCGTAGCAAATAAATTCGGATCAAAGGAAATTTGTTTTCAAAAATTTTGCGAACCGGCCGAAACGAATTTTTAAAAAATTCGCTCATCTCTAATTATTATTTTCAAGAACATATACATACAAGTGGAAACAATAAACTATAAACCATTATCTTGGATTAACAAAAACTTTAAACATGAGAGCAGTCTTGATAAGGTAAAGTGTTATGTGGGACAAATTGCAAACTGTACTTTTTCTGCCTCCAGCAGAGGGAGATTCATTTCAGTTCATGTCTATTTCATTTCTAATTCATTCTGCTGCAATTTCTGTATTCCTATAGTTATTAGTTAGGCAAAAATGTATTGCATCTCGTTTTCTTGTTAATAAAGATTATTGCTTTGTGAGAGGTGCTAGGCATTGTGGGTAGTGCAAGGTATTCTGGGAAGGAGAAGTCAGGTGCTGCACTACAACATCGCACTTCGCCAGGAACTGTAAGGTCAGTGTGACATGCACAGAATGCGGTAGCACAGAACACAATACGGCTTAACACCCTGGACCACCCTCTCAGGTATCATCCCAAGCAGAGGAACATAACGGGAAGCAGATAGACACCGACATAGACACCACAGTAGTCACTTCTCACTGTATAGAGATCTGTAACATACTCGCAGGAGGGAAGTCCTGTTCAAAAATCTATCTAACAGCTGTGAGATAATGGAGGCCTTCTCACCCCAAGACCATTCAAGTGATATAAAAGACTTGAATCTTAGCACCCACTACCTTCCTATGCAGCGGAGCCTCGGTTTGCTCTGGGAATTAAAGGCAGATACATTCACCTTCAAAATCAGCAAGGAAGAAAAGCCCTTTACACGGAGAGGAGTTCTGTCCACCATAAACAGCTTATATGATCCTCTGAGATTCAGTTACCATCCAAGGTATAATGATGCTGTTGTGGAAATTTTATTATGCAGACATTTTACTTTAGGATGTGTGTGTGTGTGTGTGTGTTTTTATAGATTGTCATCTGTCTCCCTGTGTTGGATTTAGCCAGAGAACACTCTAGCAGAGGGTACTTTGGCTGAATCGGGACCAGTGGTAAAACCGTCAGTATGAAAACCTTCTCATGGACTTGGAGACGTGTTCTCAGTGTGTAGAGGGGCGTTTGCTGGTTTGTGAGCACTAAGTGCAAGCACTGGGCTTCTTCCCTCCAAATGTCTATACATATTAGAGAAGTGAAGTCTGCATAATGAGAGATACATATTATACCTCTGCGGCTTCGCTATCTCTTTCTGGATACATATCTGCTTTTAAGACATGCATATCTGCCTTGTCGGTATACTCGTACCGTATACTGACAATAGCCGTAGCAATGTCTCGCAGATAATCTCAAACCTATAAGAACCAGTAGAATGATCTTTATTAGATACTGATTACCTTTGAGCAGTATTGAATGAGGTCCATGCTGACAGTGATGGGGGGTGGGCGGCCACCTGGCTGGTCAGACAATGGACATGACTCATCCTTCCTTATACAGGGATGGGGTGTGTGCATTGTCTGTCCAGCCACATTGATTGCCCCTCCCTGTCCTTTGACATGTCATCCCTTCCTGTATGTTATCACTTCCTGTATCCTTGTCTTGGGCCAGCCCCTTTTTGCACCTTTTGTGAGTAAATAAAAGACACAGGTTGAGCAGGGAGGGGAGGAGTTGCTCAGAATTTCAATCAAGATGGTAGCACCTGGGTCTGTCTCTGACTGCGGCTGAGGGAAAAGGGATTTACCTTTTTCCTTACACAAACTTTGATGGGAGCGGATTACAACTATTAATTTTTCTACAACAATGCTAAGGGACTTCACCACAGAGACGTCTGATCCGCTTCCCATGGAAAAAAAGAACCTATGGACAGGTTGGAAGAAGTCTCTTGAAGCTTTGTCCAGCCTTCATGTGGCATGACCATATGCTTCTGTGCTATAAAACTGAAGTCAAGATGTAAAAACTGTATATTTTCTGCAATGCTTCAGTCAAGGCGATTGCAGCCATAGCATACCTAAAGACCATTGACATCAAAGAACAATGCCATATAGGATTTGTCATGAGCCGGACCAAACTGGCGGCACTCCGCGAACACACTATTCCCAGACCGGAGCCCTGCGCTGCTGTGCTTGCTGTGGAGTTGGCTGAGCTTATAACTTCAGGAATTAACCTAGAAATTGAAAAAGTCGAGTTTTATATGGACAGCAAGGTAGTCCTAGGATATATCTGCAATGAAACCAGACATTTTTATGTCTACGTCTGCAATCGGGTGCTAAGGACCAGGAGATCCACTTGTCCTAAACAGTGGCACTAGTGCCTACACAGCATAATCCTTCAGACCATGCGACTAGATCCGTCGCAGCAAGCCACCTTAAGGACACAACATGGTTTACGAGTCCTGCATTCTTGTATGGTTCAACATCTTGCAAAATCGGATCCAACACATTCGAATCGGTAGACCCAGATGCCAATAAAGAAATCCTACCTGAAGTATCTGCTCTATGCACAGTGACTTCGAACCACCAACGCAAATCCCATAGTTTCAACAGGTTCTCCACCTGGATGTTGCTATTTTGGGCTATAGCCTGTGTAGTTCATACAGCTCAGACATTACCTGTGAGCCAGAAGCCCTGCAAATGTTGGCATCACTGCAAACACGCCTTTACTGCTCCCAATCTGGAAAGGTCCAAGAACATAATAATTCGCACGATACAACGTGAATGTCATGCTAAGGAAATAGACTACCTCAGCAAAAGCCAAACAGTCTTCAAAGACAACACTTTGGAAAAGCTTGGTCCCACCATTGACCTAAATAGGTTGCTAAGAAGAAGTATTTAGTGGTGGCGTCTGTTGAAGCCAGACGGGGAGTGTTCTGCCTCCAGCAGAGGGAGATTCATTTCAGTTCACATCTATTTAATTTCTAATTTATTCTGCTGCAATTTCTGTACTCCTGTAGTTATTAGTTAGGCAACCGCACCATCTAGCAGTGGTAAAAATTTATTGCATCTCGTTTTCTTGTTAATAAAGATTATTGCTTTGTGAGAGGTGCTAGGCTTTGTGGCTAGTGCAAGGCATTCTAGGAAGGAGAAGCCAGTCTCCAGTCTACATACAGACTACAGGACAACAGCAGAGCTGTTCCATGCAGTTCTCCTTCTTAAACTCCACCATCTTTGTGCAAGTATATCTGGTGAGTGACATCTACCTTTGTTTTAGGGACAGTATGTTATGCAGAGCTGTTTAGCTAGATGTAAGTGTTACTTAGGGAAAGAGGTTGTAATTGTTAGATGCTAGACATGCAATCTATGTATAGGCAGCCATTTTGGACTTGTGCTCAGGGTTATGCAAATGTTATAATACATGCTGTTCTATGCTTTCTGCTGATACGTGTTATGCCTTATACTTATACAAGCCTTTTGTATTCTTGTAGTTTTACCAATTCACAATCCTGTTGACCAATAAACAAGATAGACTACAGAAAACAGTCCTCTTATTTGGAAGACAGGAATGGTTTATGCTGAATGTCAGACTACACACTGTAAACGTGTATGAAGACAAAACAATACTCATGAAAATAATCCAAAATTCTCAGATGAACACTATAAACAGAAAGTGATATTTCAAATATGAGTAGACATGTGACATTCAGTAATGGGCAGGGGCGTTGCTAGGTTAAAATATTCGGGGCCTGGGCCCCTGATGTTTTGTCCCAGGCCCCAAATGTGCAGCCTGCCAGATAGATCCAACTGTGTTCAATACAATTGAATCTAATGCCATGCAAGAGCTAAAGGACCTGTGATGACATCACAGGTCATGTGACCGGTGCTAAATGCAGTAGCTGAAAAGGACCTGTGATAATGTCACTATCATGTGACCAGTGCAGGAGAGGAGGGCTCAGCAGTGAAGAGAAGTCCTGGGAAGAAGCTATGGTGATGTCTATAAATGAGGAGAGGTAAGTGAAGGGGTAGATTACTCAGTGTGAGAGGCAGAGCAATGTTGGGAGTTGTAGTTATTTAACTGGGACTGTATGTTAGGGCTGAAGGGAGGGAAGTTATTTACATGGGACAGTGGGGTGGAGTGATGTTATTTACATGGGACTGAAAGTTGAGGGGGTGATGTTATTTACATGGGAATGCATGTTGGAGGTAGCTAGGGAAGGGTGATGTTATCTACATGGGACTATATGTTGAAGGTGACTGTAGGAGGGAGTGATATTTACATGGGACTGAATGTTGAGGGGTAATGTTATTTACATGGGACTGTATGTTGAAGGCGGTTGAGAAGGGGGTAATGTTATTTACGTTGGACTATATATTGGAGGGGCAGAAGAGATTGTGTGATGTTATTTACATGGGACTGTATTTTGGAGGGGGCTGTAGATAGAGAGGGATGTTATTTACATGGGACTGTATATTGAAGGGGCTGGAGAGATGGTGTGATGGTATTTACATGGGATTTGGCAGAGAAGGAAAATAATGTTATTTACATGGGACTGTATGTGGAGGGACTGAGGAATTATAATTTCTGAGGACAGTAAACAGAGGAATATAACTACGGGGGACACTGCAGGGGGCATTATAAATACTGGGGGCACTTCAGGGCGAGCATTATAACAGTAGGGGGCGATATAAATACTTGGGCTCTTCAGGGTGAGCATTATAACAGTAGGGGGCATTATAAATACTGGGGGCACTTTAAATCCAGGGGACATTAGGCGTTCTTATTACTACTGGGGGCTCTATAGAAGGTATTTATAGATCTGCATTATTTCTACTAAGAGTACTATGAGGGGCTTTATTACTACTAGGGGCTCTGTAAGGGCATTATTAATACTGGAGGGCTCTTCTACTAATGGAGGCACTCTTGGCGAGCATTATCACTGTTGGGGGGACTGTAGGGGGCAGTATTACTAATGAGGGAGGGCATTCTAGAAGGGAATTACTATTGGTGGGACTTGGAGGAGCACTATTACTATGGGGGGCATTCATTTTTCTTCAGGATAGTATTTGGGGGTACAGAAAAGTGAGGAAGTTAAGATGTCTGTGTGTCACACTCTGCAGAGACGAGGCGGCTGAGAGAAGTTGTCCGGACCGAATGGAGAAGATGATGAGAAGATCTACATCAGAGGAGACGTCACCTGGGTGGCACTGGATCTGAGAGGTAGGTGCTGCTGTACAACTTTATAACAAGTACAGTAAAATGTCTTCAGTGCTAGTGTTTGCGGGTGGGGGGGGGGGGGGAGAGGTCGGTTGGTCATGTAAATAACATCACACATCTCTCCTGCCCCCTCCAAAATACATTCCTATGTAAATAACATCACTCCCCTCCCTTTAGCCCCTCCAACATACAGTCCCATGTAAATAACGCTATTTCCCCCCCTCCTCCATATAGCCCCATATAAATAACATCACACCATCTCTTCAGCCCCATCCAATATACAGTCCCATGTAAATAACATCCCTCTCTCTATCTACAGCCCCCTCCAAAATACAGTCCCATGTAAATAACATCACCTCCTCCCCAGCCGACTTCAACATACAGTCCCAAGTAAATAATATCACCACCTCCCCAGACACCTCCAACATGCATTCCCATGTAAATAACATCATTGCCCCCACCAGCCACCTTCAACATACAGTCCCACGTAAATACCATTGCCCGCTGAACATTTAGTCCAATGTAAATAACATTACTGCCTCCCCAACCCCCTCCAACATACAATCCCATGTAAATAACATCACTCCCTCCCACAGCCGCCTCCAACATACAGTCCCATGTAAACAACATCCCCCTGCCCCAGCCCACTCCAACATACAGTCCTATGTAAATAATATAATCCCCTACCACAGCCGCCTTCAACATACAGTCCTATGTAAATAACATCACCCTGCTCCAGCCCCTCCAACATATAGTCCTATGTCAATAACATCACTCCCTCCTACAGCCACTATCAACATACAGTCCCATGTAAATAACATGAGCCCCTCCTCAGCCACCCCCAACACACAGTTCCATGTAAATAACATCCCCCACCCACTTCAGGCCTAAAATACAGTCCCAGTTAAATAACCACAACTCCCAGCATTGCTCTGCCTCTCCCGTCACTTACCTTTCCTGATGTAGCAGACATCACCTTAGCTTCTTCCCCTCTTTACTGCCGCCCTCTTCTGCACTGGTCACATGATGGTGACATCATCGCAGGTCCTTCTCAACCACTGACTGTTTTACTGGTCGCATGACCTGTGATGTCACCACAGGCCCTTCAGATCTTCCACTGCATTAGATTCAATTGTATTGCCATCCTGTGGATGGCAATACAGTTTTATCTAGCAGGCAGGCAGGACATTCGGGCCTGGGACAAAACATCAGGGGCCAGGCCCCAAATGTTTTAATCTAGCAACGCCCCTGCCTCCTGTATAACGTTTGCGCATCCTCAACATCAGTGACATTCATTCAGTGTAATTTTCTATTAGCCGCTGGTGACAGAGACATTACTTGCACATACAGTAGATGGGCTTAGAGTAGGACCTGCCTAACTGAGACCACCTTGGCGCGGGTAGACAGGCACAGATGTGTTTTGATCAAAATATATTAGCTAAGAATCTCAGATTTTATCATATCAGAGTGAGGGCTTAGTCTATATATAATATTTGCATCTACTGTGCTAGTGCATTATTTTCAGTGTTTTTTCTGTTACTAGCTAGTACCTGAACATGGGGTCATAAGGTCAAAACCTGGTTATAGAATAAGAACTATGAAACTGATTACAATCGAAATGTATTTTTTCCCCCTATTCCATGGTGTCTCTATATCAATAAATATGCCCAAATTTTATCTAGCGAATCTGTATACTAGGAAAAAAAATTGTGTCAAATCTTGTTTCTAATGAATTGATTCGCTCATCTCTAGTTGAGTTAGAAAGTTTGTTTACTTTCTATGCCCAGCAAGCTGCTCAGCTCGTATTAACCCCTTCAGTACCGATCCACTTTTCACCTTAAATCCCAGAACGAATTTTGCAAATCTGACATGTGTCACTATATGTGGTAATAACTTTGGAACGCTCTTACTTACCCAAGCCATTCTGAGATTGTTTTCTCGTGACACATTGTACTTCATGACAGTGATAAATTTGAGTCAATATATTTCACCTTTATTTATGAAAAAATCCCAAATTTACCAAAAATTATAAAAAATTTGCAATTTTCAAAATTTCACATTCTCTGCTTTTAAAACAGAAAGTGATACCTCATAATATATTACTTAACATTCCCCATATGTCTACTTAATGTTGGCATCATTTTGTATATATAATTTTATTTTTTTAGGACGTTAGAAGGCTTAGAAGCTTAGAAGCAATTTTTCAACAAAATTTCCAAAACCATTTTTTGGAGCACCAATTCAATTATAAAGGGATTTTGAGGGGCTTACATAATGGAAACCATCCATAAATGACCCCATTTCAGAAATGACACCCCTCAAATTATTCAAAACTGACAAACTAAATTTTTTCTTGCAACACAGCAAGGGTTAACAGCAAAATAAACCTCAATATATATTACTCTGATTCTGCAGTTTACAGAAATACCCCATATGTGGCGGTAAACTGCTCTATGGGCACGTGGAAGTGGTCAGAAGGAAAGGAGCGCCATATTGATTTTGGAGGCAGATTTTGCTAGAATGGTTTTTAGGTACAATTTTGTAATTGAAGAGACCCTGACATACCCCTACAGTGGAAACCCTCAAAAAGTGACCCCATTTTGGAAACTACACCCCTTAAAGAATATATTAAGAGGGTACTGACCACTTTGACCCCCTAAGCATTTTGCGGAATTTGAAAACACTTGACTGTGAAAATGAAAAGTTTCATTTCTTCACAAAAATTTTTGCCTTAGCCCCAAATTTTTCATTTTCACAAAGGGGTAACAGGAGAAAAAGCACCCCATAATTTGTTACCCATTTTCTCCTGAATACGGCAACACCACATATGTGGTGGTAAACTGCTGTGGGGGCACATGGCAGGATTCAGAATGGAAGGAGCGCCATATGGCTTTTGCAGCGCAGATTTTGATGGATTGGTTTACGGGTGCCATTAGTTTTTATTTTTTAAGTCATTGTCTTATGTGGGGGCTCATTTTTTGCGGAATGAGATGACGGTTTGATTGGTACCATTTTGGGGTACATAAGACTTTTTGATAGCTTGGTGTTACACTTTTTGTGAGGCAAGGTGACCAGAAATGTTTTGGCATAATTTTTTTTTAATTTGTTTTACAGCATACACCTGAGGGGCCATCTCATGTGATATTTTTATAGAGCAGGTTGTTATGGACGCGGCAATACCCAATGTGTCTATTATTTTTATTTTTGTTAAGTTTTACACAGTGAAAGCCTTTTTGAACAGAATAAAATCTTGTTTTTTTGTTGCCATTTTCTGAGAGAATATATAACAACAAAAATGGGTGGCCTTGTTAAAGCTTAACTTTTAATCAACAATAGATATAAGATAATAGCCCATAGGTTCAATAATATTCAAAAATATGTGCTGCACGAGTGTGCCTTGATTACCAGTGCTCAGTAAAAAAGTAACAGTCTTACCACAGGGTCACAAAGTGGTGCCACCATTAGGGTATCCAGGATCCAATTGCTGGGTCTCTGACCAATTCTCGCCCTACTTGGCCTGGACTATATCTATCAAAGGAGCACCCTATTGAGGGTGACCCCAGTGGACAAAAATAACTCACCTACCTGGGTATCCCTACCAATTCCCCTACGCAGCCTAGTGACTGCCCAGCTTCGTCAGTAGAGGTGGTGGGAGACCCCAATGTCGGACATGTTCAGCCCTACGCGTTTCACTGGCCGTCACCAGATCATCAGGGGGCCATCAATCCAGGTACAGTATACTGAAGTTGTAGTGAAAAAGACATCAGACATATAGTGCAAAACTTGGAGGCCAGCAACAGACACAGGCTCGCCTGGTGTCACTGGCAGAGATTAGAGGTACGTATGGCATCCTAATTTTACTGGCGTCCCACGTGGGTTTATGAGGACCAAGACTCCTCCCCCGGCACGCGCGCGAGACGGTCACATGATGCGCGCACGTGACCGGTTACATGACTCGTTCCGTGACCTTAGAGGGTGCCGCTCTTTTAGGTACAGCGCACCCAGCCTACTCTGGATCCTGGACAGTAGGAACAGAGAAGGAAAGCATCACTGGGGGCATGCAGGCTCAACCCCGCCCTTTTCCCAGCTTAACCCTTGCTGCGCTGATGCCATGCAGTCTCATATCGAACACTGATCTGGAAGGTGCGCAAGGTCAGTGTTCATGGGGTTTAATTATGGCAGACTCAAAATAAAGACGCGGTTCTGTGCCCACGTTACCTAAACACAATATTTCCACAAAAAACTTTCAATAGAATACTTGGTGAGAAAAATGTGTGTGTATGGAAGATAAATACATGAATGGAGAGGAAAAAGTATCCTAATGCCCATACTATGACATCAGCCTGTTATAGATACAGCAGTAAAGTGTGTGCATCCATAACTACACTGCTCCAAAAAATAAAGGGAACACAAAAATAACACATCCTAGATCTGAATTCATTAAATATTCTTCTGAAATACTTTGTTCTTTACATAGTTGAATGTGCTGACAACAAAATCACACAAAAATAAAAAAATGGAAATCACATTTTTTAACCCATGGAGGTCTGGATTTGGAGTCACACTCAAAATTAAAGTGGAAAAACACACTACAGGCTGATCCAACTTTGATGTAATGTCCTTAAAACAAGTCAAAATGAGGCTCAGTAGTGTGTGTGGCCTCCACGTGCCTGTATGACCTCCCTACAATGCCTGTGCATGCTCCTGATGAGGTGGCGGATCTTCTCCCAGACCTGGACTAAAGCATCTGCCAACTCCTGGACAGTCTGTGGTGCAACGTGACGTTGGTGGATAGAGCGAGACATGATGTCCCAGATGTGCTCAATTGGATTCAGGTCTGGGGAACGGGCGGGCCAGTTCATAGCATCAATGCCCTCGTCTTGCAGGAACTGCTGACACACTCCAGCCACATGAGGTCTAGCATTGTCTTGCATTAGGAGGAACCCAGGGCCAACCGCACCAGCATATGGTCTCACAAGGGGTCTGAGGATCTCATCTCGGTACCTAATGGCAGTCAGGCTACCTCTGGCGAGCACATGGAGGGCTGTGCGGCCCTCCAAAGAAATGCCACCCCACACCATTACTAACCCAATGCCAAACAGGTCATGCTGGAGGATGTTGCAGGCAGCAGAACGTTCTCCACGGCGTCTCCAGACTCTGTCACATGTGCTCAGTGTGAACCTGCTTTCATCTGTGAAGAGCACAGGGCGCCAGTGGCGAATTTGCCAATCTTGGTGTTCTCTGGCAAATGCCAAACGTCCTGCACGGTGTTGGGCTGTAAGCACAACCCCCACCTGTGGATGTCGGGCCATCATATCACCCTCATGGAGTCTGTTTCTGACCATTTCAGCAGACACATGAACATTTGTGGCCTGCTGGAGGTCATTTTGCAGGGCTCTGGCAGTGCTCCTCCTGTTCCTCCTTGCACAAAGGCGGAGGTAGCGGTCCTGCTGCTGGGTTGTTGCCCTCCTACGGCCTCCTCCACGTCTCCTGATGTACTGGCCTGTCTCCTGGTAGCGCCTCCATGCTCTGGACACTACGCTGACAGACACAGCAGACCTTCTTGCCACAGCTCGCATTGATGTGCCATCCTGGATAAGCTGCACTACCTGAGCCACTTGTGTGGATTGTAGACTCCGTCTCATGCTACCACTAGAGTGAAAGCACCGCCAGCATTCAAAAGTGACCAAAACATCAGCCAGGAAGCATAGAAACTGAGAAGTGGTCTGTGATCACCACCTGCAGAACCACTCCTTTATTGGGGGTGTCTTGCTAATTGCCTATAATTTCCACCTGTTGTCTATCCCATTTGCACAACAGCATGTGAAATTGATTGTCACTCAGTGTTGCTTCCTAAGTGGACAGTTTGATTTCACAGAAGTGTGATTGACTTGGAGTTACATTGTGTTGTTTAAGTGTTCCCTTTATTTTTTTGAGCAGTGTATATGCATCCATATCTAATCAGATCAGATGGATGACATATAAAACATATAGCCATACACTTATGGACTTGCAGGGAAAGAGAGAGAGGGGGATGGGGGGCTATCTAGTAAAATGCAGAATTAAATTGGGCCCTTGTGTATTTGACCGGTGCGGTGATACCCCAATATAGCAGGCATACAAAAGTTGTCGATATATGTATGACGGGTGCAGTAATTGTAGCTGGCCAGCTAAGACCTATCCTAGGTTGCTAATATAGCTTATATGTTTATACAGCTAAACCTGCCAATAACCTTAATACAGTTCCTATGTTTGTGTGTTAAAGACAAAAGCAGAGTTATTTACAGTGACTGCATGTTTGGATGTCATATAACTGTTGTGTATTGTGTTCACAGGGGCAGAAAAGATAATATGCCTTTAAGATTTATTATATGGATGTGAGGTAAGCTCAATGACACAGCAGAAACAACAGAAAGCATAGAGTTAAACTGTTGTTGCTGGGCAGGAGTCTTGACCAATCACAGCCAGCCTCACACACAGCAGGAGTTTTGACCAAACACAGCCAGCCTCACACACAGCCGTGTGGGAAATTCCCCTAGCAGGAGCTGCTAGAATCATTACACCAGAGGAGAGAAGCTGAACAGACATTCACTCCACTAAGAGCTGTGTTTTATGGAAGAAGAGAGGCCAAAATAGGTATTTAGAACAGTTATATAATGTTCCTATTAATAATGTCATGATTAGAACTGTATACTGAATCCGTTATACGTGTGTTTACAGTTCCACCAATTGCAAACTACAAAATTCACATACAAATTCAAATTCCATATTGCAATCCAAATTGCATAAAACCATATCAGATCATACTCAACCAATCTGCAAATAGTTACTGTTAACTGCATATTGCAAATTGCGACCAATTTCATCAAGTGAACTATTAGTTAGACCTCAGATATACCTCTTAGAGAGATCATAAAGTGCTTAAATAACTTAAAGTGAGAGTACAGATACTCAAGAGAGAAATATATTCACCATTTTATGTTGAATGACAAGATTGAACAGTTGAACCACCATCTTATGCATACCGCCATTTTGCGATATCTTTTCAACATGTGTTTTGTACATGGACTATCTGCTGTGGAGGCGGCAGTGTTATATATGAAGAAAAGTTAAAGTTAATAAAGAAGTTATTTCAAGCATTTGGTGTACTCTTTAAACCTACTGTTTCTATAGAACGGCGCTAGAGAAATTACAGAGTAATAGACAGTCTGGTTAGACTAAAAGTCAGAGATATCAAAATTCTTCTAATGCCACAGCGCAAAAGGCCCTTCATAGTGCTGCGCCTGCCACAGTAATCACCTAGATATAACAACCATACAATAGTTGTTCATTAAGTCCCCTCGGGTGTACTCAAAAATCCACCATGACTCCCTCTGCAATATCTTCCTATCCCAGACTCCACCCCTAATTGAAGTGAGTATCAGTTCAAGACCTAGAAATTTGATGCCCTTGGGGTCTCCCCCATGCTCCCTTTCAACATGTTTGGCCAATGGCGTATCCCTCCTGTGTCATATGTCTGACAGGTGTTCTCCGATCTGCCTGCGAAATTCGCGGGTAGTCTTTCCTACATATTCCATTCCGCAACCGCACCTCTCGAACGACAGTTTATGAAATGTTTAATAGTGTATTCTTTATGCGTGACATTACTGTCGAATTTACGGCCCTGTGTAATGAAAGGACAAGCTACACAGCCCTTGCAGCGATAGCAGCCTTGCACTGGTTGCAGCCAAGACCCCTGCACTCCAGACATATCAGAGAAGTGACTATGGACAAGGCGATCCCGCAGGCTCCGTCCCCTGTGGTATGTTATTTTCGGGGTATCCATAATCACATCTCTGATGTCTAGGTCTAGCTGCAACGTGCTCCAGTGTTTGGCAATCACTTCTTTTACTTCTTGTGCTGCTGAGTCAAAGGTGCCTATTAGTCGTATGCATCTCTTAATCTCACGTTGTTTCTGGGGGTGTAGTAATTGTGTCCGATCGCTATCCAGGGCCCTTTGATAGGCCGCCCTTAGGATTCGATCTGGGTACCCCCTTTCCTGAAATCTCCAACGGAGATCAGCAGCCTGTTGTCTAAAGTCAAATTCAGAAGAACAGTTTCTGCTGACACGGAGATACTGGCCAACAGGGATGCCACGTCGCATGGGATAGGAATGATGACTTTCCCATTTTAGCAAAGAATTTGTGGCTGTGGGTTTACGGAAAATACTGGTTATAATCTCGCCCCAATGGCCCCTTGCAATTATGATATTGAGAAAAGGTAACCAAGTGTAATCACTTTCACATGTGAACCCCAGTCCCACATCATTGATGTTCAAAAGTGCCACCAATTCTCTGAAACTTTTATCATTTCTCCAAATCAAAAACACGTCATCAATGAATCTTGCCCACATGACAACATTCGTGACATGTGGAGGCTGAGGCTCACAAAACACGTGTCCTCTCCCACCAGCCCAGGGACAAATTTGAATACTACGGGGCACACGACTTAGACAACAGGCCACTGATCTCCATCGGAGATTTCAGGAAAGGGGGTATCCCGATCGAATCCTAAGGGTTTTGGTGCTGACTGTTCTATGCGGCGGGCATCGGTGTACTCGTCGGCTAGACGAGCAGCCTCAGGTAGAGTTAGGGGCCTCCGGTCACGTACCCACTCTCTTAGCTCTGGTTGCAAGGCGTTGAGAAAATGTTCCAGTAAAAACAACTGTAGTATATCCTCACGCGGTCATGACCTTGCATCCAGTGACCCAGTGCGATGCTCTACAGTGGAGTCGACATGCCCACTCCGTGTAGGAATCCGCATTTCTTTTTGGACTCCCGAAATCGTCACCGGTAGGCTTCCGGGGTGACAGCAGACTGGGCTAACAAAGCCTCTTTTACCAGATGGAAGCGTGGTATGTCCGCATCAGGGATGGCACGGAAAGCATCGGAAGCTTTTCCAGATAATTTCCCAGATAATATGGTGATCCATTACTCCGCGGGTACCCTGTGTAAAGCGCACTGCCGTTCAAAATCCGCCAAAAATCCATTGAGCTCGTCGTCACTTTCCTGTAAGGACTTAAATGCTGCGAATGGAATCTTTTTCCCCTCAGTGTAACTGAGGCTCGGGGACACAGGGGCACTGAGAGGCTGCTGGGTTGCAAGTCGTTGATCTTCCCTGCGCCTACCGGTCTCTGCCTCAGCTGCGGTGAAGACTTGGTCGATTAGTTCCCGTGATGGATTCGGGCCGTAGACTGTCAATCTGTTCTGAACAGCTTGAACGAGAGCGGCGTCTTCATCAATCTCTATATGGTTTCGGTCATCACTGCTTCATGATCCATTTCGATCAGCTCGGCTATCAGTTCCCGTCATAGGCGATTGCTAGCTGACCCTCCCCGACTCTCGAGTAGATCCTTCAGTGTTAGCCTTTTCAACTTGTCATACTGACTCTCCATCAGGGTAGCACTCTCTCTGGGTAGAAAGGACCATCTCACCGCTTGCCAACAATTTTAACGGATCTCCTAGCACCCCGACTGGGTACTTCCGTTGATGGATGCTCCTAGTGCTTCCCGAGGGTTCCAAGTACTCCGCTTGACACCATTAGCACTGCAGACCCCACTAACCGCCGCAGCTTGGTTGGGGTCTCGCCGTCCTCCACCCACGCTGGACCCAAGACCTCTCCTAAATCCAGAGAGCAGGAACCAGGGACAAGCTCTTACAAGAGCATATACTCAGGGGAGTATTGCGATATAAATAGAAGGGTTTCTGTGGCTCACCAGACGGTCAGTATGGATAGCGGTGCTCAATCACCGGTACACCCAAGACCGTAAGAATATATTAAAATAGAAAAGAATTGTGATGGCACACTCGCATTTGGATTAAATAAGGGGATATTTATTGTTATATAAAGTAAAATGTTTGATGGTATTTATTTAAATTATATAAATGATGGTATAAAAAATATAAAAAATAAAAATATATATATATATATATAATATACGTTAGGGTAGAGTATAGAGTCTATTGGACAGAGGTATATATTTCAATGGGTATTGTTGGAGTAGGGTTCCCTAAAATTACAATTAAAAATAAAAAGTAGTGTCCAAAAATATTGGAAAATGTTCAAAGAGTTCTTCAAAAAGGTCCTGGAATCAATAAGTATACAGTCCAAAAAGTCCTAATAATAGATGTTGCCTGTCTTCAGTAAAATAGTGATGTTCTTGAGAAGGGTGCAGTATATACGCATATAAAATCCAATTGGTAAAGTAGGACAAAAGTGCCGTGCAAAAAAATTTAAAAGATTGAAAAAATTGAAAAAATAGAATAGAAAGATATGTGCTCAATTGAGTATAATATGTTGTGCACAACAAATCAATGTTGACTTTTAGCATACAAGTGATCTAAAAATGTGTTATAAAATGGTTATAAAATAGTTGCTGGTACAGATACAGCAATATTAGGTCCTGTATTCACCGGATTTCCAAGTGTTGGTGTCCGCCTTTTAAAGAGAGAGCGACTCTCCTAGCAGTTTTCCAATTCACTTGGATTTGGATATAAAATGTCCCGGTATTATTATTACATATGGCCGTTATTGCGGGCAAAGTACATATGTTGTTTATGGAGGAATAGTAAAAAGATGAAATTTACTTTACCCCTCTTCAGTTAGTTACGGTATCTTCCGTTCTGCAAGGACCTGCGTGGCGTCCCACGTGATCGCTTGCCTTACCATGTGATGCTGCACATGATGGTGATGCTTTCTGATTGGCCAATCTTCTTAGCTGCGGGAAATTTAAAAGAATATCACGGTGGCAGGTATTTTCTTCCGATGATTTTTAGTTCGATATAGTTGATTTGCTTATGGTCCTCACTGCTTCTTCTGCATCACCATCATGTGCAGCATCACATGGTAAGGCAAGCGATCACGTGGGACGCCACGCAGGTCCTTGCAGAACGGAAGATACCGTAACTAACTGAAGAGGGGTAAAGTAAATTTCATCTTTTTACTATTCCTCCATAAACAACATATGTACTTTGCCCGCAATAACGGCCATATGTAATAATAATACCGGGACATTTTATATCCAAATCCAAGTGAATTGGAAAACTGCTAGGAGAGTCGCTCTCTCTTTAAAAGGCGGACACCAACACTTGGAAATCCGGTGAATACAGGACCTAATATTGCTGTATCTGTACCAGCAACTATTTTATAACCATTTTATAACACATTTTTAGATCACTTGTATGCTAAAAGTCAACATTGATTTGTTGTGCACAACATATTATACTCAATTGAGCACATATCTTTCTATTCTATTTTTTCAATTTTTTCAATCTTTTAAATTTTTTTGCACGGCACTTTTGTCCTACTTTACCAATTGGATTTTATATGCGTATATACTGCACCCTTCTCAAGAACATCACTATTTTACTGAAGACAGGCAACATCTATTATTAGGACTTTTTGGACTGTATACTTATTGATTCCAGGACCTTTTTGAAGAACTCTTTGAACATTTTCCAATATTTTTGGACACTACTTTTTATTTTTAATTGTAATTTTAGGGAACCCTACTCCAACAATACCCATTGAAATATATACCTCTGTCCAATAGACTCTATACTCTACCCTAACGTATATTATATATATATATATATATATATTTTTTTATTTTTTATATTTTTTATACCATCATTTATATAATTTAAATAAATACCATCAATCATTTTACATTATATAATAATAAATATACCCTTATTTAATCCAAATGCGAGTGTGCCATCACAATTCTTTTCTAGAGTATTGCGATATAGTAATCCCCAAGAGTGTAGTTATCCCATCCCCCAAACAAGAGTCAAGACTTCATGAAGGGATAAGGCAGGTCTGTGATCAAGGTGAATTCACGCTCCTTACAAATATGGAGTAAGTTTTTTCAAAGCCCATACCAACGCCAAACATTCTTTTTCCACTGCTGCATAGTTCATCTTCACTCTCAATACTGGGTTCTGTCTCTTATTGGGGAAAATGCTATATCACAGTTCACTAGCTCTTGTAAGAGCTGTTCCTGCTTCCCTCACGGATGAGCCTGGAGTTCCTGCAGCACCTCTCACCATTGGGAAAAGGACGTCTCTGGCGGTGAAATCCTTCTGCTACAAAGGGGTATCGCTACAATTGGTGGCAGGGATCTGTTACAAGGGCCCTGGGTAGCTATCGTACACAATTACTACACCCCCAGAAACAGCGTGAGAATAAGAGATGCATATGACTAATAGGCACCTTTGACTCAGCAGCACAAGAAGTAAAAGAAGTGATTGCCAAACACTGGGGCACATTGCAGCTAGACCCAGACATCAGAGATGTGAATATGGATAGCCCACAAATAAAATACCGCAGGGGATGGAGCCTGCGGGATCCCCTTGTCCATAGTCACTTCTCTGATAAGTCTGTGTCACGGTAGGGAGTGGAGGAAACTCCCCAGCGTACAATGTAGCCGATTACTAGGCCATAGGCAGGGAAAAGGGAGCTGGTCACCTCCTAAAGCTTCCCTCAAATAGCCCTAGTCTCCTGGCTGTATGAGCCGCCTTCAATGGTAAGGGGGCTCATACCCATGAACCTAGAAGTCTAGGAATACCTGCATCGCCCTCAACATCGTGACAGGGCAGAGACCTCCTGTTCATCCATCACCACGGATGACAGGCGTCTCCAGAGGCCCAGTAGCTGACAGGGAGAAAGACAGAATACAGCAACTGCACAGCAGGTAAGTACACAGTGTAACAACAGAACACTAAAAACAACCAACACTTACCTGCCGCAGCAGAGATGGAAATATGGCACCAACATCTACCCGGACCTCCATGCGAACACCGGATGCACGGAAGCTCCAAGAACCAACCCTCTTCCGGAGGACACACACAAAAGGGGAAAACGTCAAACGTCCATGCAGGCCAGTACACACCTACATGAAACCTACACCCAGACGTGTAACAAACCTCCAACTGAAACCCACACCATAAACTACACACCAGGAGGAGAAGTATAACAAGGAGGAAACACGCAGCATGTCATCGCAGATGACATTGCTGAGAACATCGATGTTAAACTTGGATGGCCCTCAGATCTCATCCATGCACAGAGCAAGCATCTCACATACAAGGCAGACAAACCAACTGATCTCAGTCTCCAAGCCAAAGGATAAACCAAATGATATAAAGAGGCCTGAGACCACAACCAACTCACCACTTTCCTCCAAACCAGCCAGTGAATTAACCCCACGCACACCAGACAGGGAAGGGAAACAACTAAAAGGGAAATCGCTCACACATGCATAAACAACACATTGCCACAGGGAACTGCATGAGTGGCAAACGTGTCAAGGCACAAACAACATAGGCTGTGACACTGCCCCCGCATGCAACCACAACACCATGTTGCTGAAGGCAAAAGCATGAGTGGCCACCATGTCACGGCGCCCCCCACAGGCTGTGACAGTCTGCAGTGCAGGGGTCTTGGCTGCAACCAGTGCAGGGCTGCTATCGCTGCAAGGGCTGTGTAGCTTGTCCTTTCATTACACAGGGCCAGAAATTCGACAGTAATGTCACGCATAAAGGATACACTATTAGACATTTCATCAACTGTCATTCGAGAGGTGTTGTGTACAAAGCCACCTGCGGGTGCGGAATGGAATATGTAGGAAAGACTATCTGCAAATTTCGGGTCGGAGAACACCTGTCGGACATACGACACAGGAGGGATAAGCCATTGGCCAAACATGTTGAAAGGGAGCATGGGGGAGACGCCTAAGGCATCAGATCTCTAGGTCCTAAACTGATACCCACTTCAATTAGGGGTGGATTTCCCTGCATGTCGATAAGTTTATGGCTATATGTTTTATATGTCATCCATCTGATCTGATTAGATATGAATGCATATATTTATGGATGCACACATTTTACTGCTGTATCTATAGCAGGCTGATGTCATAGTATGGGCATTAGGATACTTTCTTTCTTCTCCATTCATTTATTTATCTTCCATACACACACATTTTTCTCACCAAGTATTCTATTGAAAGTTTTTTGTGGAAATATTGTGTTTAGGTAACGTGGGCACAGAACAGAGCGTCTTTATTTTAAGTCTGCCATAATTAAGCCCCATGAATACTGACCTTGCGCACCTGCCAGATTAGTGTTCGATATGATACTGCGTGGTATCGGCGCAGCAAGGGTTAAGCTGGGAGAGGGGCGGGGTTGAGCCTGCACGACCCCTGTGACGCTTCCCTCCTCTCCTCCTACTGTCCAGGATCCAGAGTAGCCTGGGTGCGCTGTACCTAAAAGAACGCCACCCTCTGAGGTCAAGGAACAAGTCATGTGACCGGTCACGTGCGCGCATCATGTGACCGTCTCGCGAGCGCGCTGGGGGGAGGAGTCTGGGTCCTTATAAACCCACGTGGGACGCCAGTAAAATTAGGATGCCATACGCACCTCTAACCTCTGCCAGTGACACCAAGCGAACCTGTGTCTGTTGCTGGCCTCCAAGTTTTGCACTATATGTCTGATGTCTTTTTCACTACAACTTCAGTATACTGTACCTGTATTGATGTCCCCCTGATGATCTGGCGACGGCCAGTGAAACGCGTAGGGCTGAACATGTCCGACATTGGGGTCTCCCTCCACCTCTACTGACGAAGCTGGGCAGTCACTAGGCTGCGTAGGGGAATTGGTATGGATACCCAGGTAGGTGAGTTATTTTTGTCCACTGGGGTCACCCTCAATAGGGTGATCGTGGTGCTCCTTTGATAGGTATAAGTCCAGGCCAAGTAGGGCGAGATATGGGTCAGAGACTCAGCACTTGGATCCTGGAAACCCTAATGGTGGCACCTCTTTGTGACCCTGTGGTAAGACTGTTCCTTTTTTACTGAGCACTGGTAATCAAGGCACACTTGTGCAGCACATATTTTTGAATATTATTGTACCTATGGGCTATTATCTTATATCTATTGTTGATTAAAAAATAAGCTTTAACAAGGCCACCCGGGGGCGTGGCTAACTGCCGACATGAGCGCACGCACTTGAAGTCTGCTCCGTACCCCGTTCTGAATCCTGCAACATCCTGACATACTGGCCGACCAGAGCAACGAGTGGCAGGTGCAGAGGAGGAAGAGGAGATCTGGGAAGACGACAATGGATCCCAACAAGGCGCAGTCAGCGGCTGAAAAGCTTAAAGAATATGTGAGGCAAAAGGCCCAAAATGGCGCCGCCGCCCCTGCTACACCGCAAGCGGCGGTAACGCGAGATCAAGTTGCCCAGCAGACAGAGGCGGAAGGGTCGGGGGAGCCAGAGGTAACCCTAAAAACTGTTTCTCAACAGCTGCTATCAGCAATTTCCACCTGTCAGACATCACTTACCTGCAAGATAGAGGAAGTGAAGGTGGATTTGGGCCTGCTGAGGCATGAGGTGCAGCATCTCAGGGAGCGTGTGCGCCATACAGAGGACAGAGTCTCGGCGCTTGAAGACCTCACTAGGCCGCTTGCTAACAGAGTGCAGGATGTTGAGAGGTCTGTAAGCTTATGGCAGCAAAAGTGCGATGACCTCGAGAATCGGGCCAGACGCAACAACGTCAGGATCCTGGGGCTACCAGAGAGAGCGGAGGGCTCAGATCCGGCTACTTTCTTGGAACTTTGGTTTAAGGCACAATTCCCTGAAGCGCCATTTTCTGGCGCATACGCAGTTGAAAGAGCGCACCGGGTTCCCGCCAGGCCTCCCCCCCCCCCCCCCAGGAGCTCCCCCAAGGCTTCTACTGGCGCGAATGCTTAATTGGAAAGATAGAGACCTTATCCTGACATTAAGCATGAAAGCGCGAATACATCGTTGTTGCCTGATTTCTCAGCGGAGCTTCAAAAGAAAAGGGCCACATTCATCTCTGTTAAGCGACGACTCCGCGACCTGAATCTACAATACTCCATGGTTTATCCGGCACGTCTACGGGTGATAGATGGAGAGAAGACGGTTTTCTTTTTGGATCCTAAGGAAGTGGAAGAGTGGATTACCAAGAGACCTACTCGCCCAGGCCCCCGCTGATACTTTTAACACCACTGATGCCGCAAGTATCTTGTTTGCAATGCTATGCTCATCTGACATATGCGTCCTGCTGACTTTAAAATTATGGTCCGGGACTAGGGAGGAATTCCCTCATTTTACGCTGGAGATGTGATTGAGCCTGCAGCATTCATGGTGTGGTGCTGGTGGAGACATCACTGTTTTTCTTTTCCCTTGTCTATTACCCCCCATTGATTTACCCCTTCTTCCCCATCCTTTACCCTTCCCCTCCTCTTCAGTAATGTCACATGTAAAAGTTTTATCCAGTATTATCCCATTGTTACGGGGTTGAGCAGATACCTGCATAGGATTAACATCATTTTGCACTATGCAGGTCTCCGGTAACTCAGCCATATTACCGGATGGCAGAAATGTCATCATTTACAGGTTTACTTAACCATTTGTTACTCTACTATTAAGTTATGTACTGTTTATACTGTTAAAGGCATGGTACGCTAAGTATAATAATGTGGCGCAGGGAGCATGCAACAGAAGGTCTGAGGCAATGGGCCCTTGCCCTCCTAGGGATGGGGGGTGGACTTGTCAGGAGATTAGGCTGCTAAGACAAAGATGACAGACCTAAATGTTGTATCATGGAATGTGAGGGGATTGGGCAGCCCTAGAAAAAGAATTGCTGTATTCTCTCATCTCCGGCAATATGGCCCTCACATTTTGGGATTGCAGGAGACTCACTTGACTCCTGAAACAGGGAATAGAATTAAGAAGCCATGGGTTCAATGGTCTTTAAATGCGTTCGAATCCACCCACTCCAAGGGGTAGCTTTACTTGTCCACAAGAACATTAGATGGGAAGTCCAACAATCAGATCCTGCAGGGCAATATATTTTGGTGTATGCATTCATCAATTGTGCTCCATATGTTGTAGTTAATGTTTATAATCCTCCCCCTGCCACTTTTGCCATATTCCAGGTGGTGATGAGCTTTGCTGCGCAGTATCCCAATGCTAAACTCCTGTGTATGGGGGATTTTAACTTAGTGATGCATGAAGACATGGATAGATTTCACCCAGAGGTGAGAGAGGGTGAACACACTCAGCGCGCCACTAATCTATCTAGAATGATTACAGAACTTGGATGGCTAGATATGTGGAGACTGCGGCATCCACTTCAGAGGGAGTACTCCTGCTTCACTCCAGCCAGGGGCGCTCTGTCCAGAATAGATTATATACTCGGTAGTGCTGCAGTATACACAGATCTCAAAGATATTGGATATGGATTACAGGGGCCCTCGGACCATGCACCGGTGCACGCCCAGTTTAAGCTATGCAATGGTATCAAACAGAGGACTAAAATGCGTATTCACCCATTCTGGTTAACCCTTCTGTCCACGAATGATAGAATCCTTGATCAGCTTCAGGTGTTCCTGGAAGTACAGGATGAGATGACAGATGATTTGCTACTCTGGGAGACATTAAAGGCATTAAATCATCCATATCCTATGTTAAAAGAGATTCAGCACGCAAAGAATTGGAATTACATGCTAGTTGCAAGGAGGCGGAGAACAATTTTAGGTCTGACCCCACTGAATCGAATAGGCAGGACTGGATGCTTAAAGGTAGGCTTTATATGATACACCTAAGGGAAAAGAGCGAGCGCAAATTATTCTTTTTGAAGCAGCAATCCTTTGAGACAGGCAATCAGGCAGGCAAATTACTAGCTCACATTGCGCGTAGTAATAATATGTCCCCTCCGGTCATTAGAATAAAGAACTCTGAAGGCGTGGTGGTAGAATCAGTGGGAGGTATATTGGCGAGCTTTCAGGGGTTCTATCAAGACCTTTACAGATCTGCGGCTCACTACACAACTCAGGAATTGAGGCTTTACTTAGAGCAGGTAGTACATCCCCAGCTCAGTGACGAGGACAGGAACCTACTAGAGGCTGACATCTCACTAGATGAAATCCAAATGGCAATAGCGGAGCAGCCAGCGGGCAAGGCGCCAGGCCCTGATGGGATCCCGGTTGAAGTGTATACTAAATATGCTGAGGTACTGGGGCCTGAACTTCTTAAAGGGACACTGACAGGGCCAAAAAGCATATTAAGGTATATATATGACCGTACAGGTCTTATAAAGTGTATAAGAATCATGTAAGTATCCCCCCTGTCCACCTTATAACTACAGTAATGTGAAGTTTTATAACCTGTTGGAATCGGGTTCAATCTGCCCAAGGGGCGGTGTTTCACCTCAGCTTGCGCCCTGCCAGCCTCGCCACAACTTCGCTGGGCGGCGCTGGGCAGCTACTAGTGTCCCCGGCTATCTTCAGCGCATGCGCCCGGCACCCTCACTGGTAGTAGCCGCCCAGCGCCGCCCAGCGAAGTGAATATTGATGAGCTGGGCGGCGCTTCAAACGGCAGTTGTGGCGAGGCTGGCTGGGCGCAAGCTGAGGTGAAACACCGCCCCTTGGGCAGATTGAACCCGATTCCAACAGGTTATAAAACTTCACATTACTGTAGTTATAAGGTGGACAGGGGGGATACTTACATGATTCTTATACACTTTATAAGACCTGTACGGTCATATATATACCTTAATATGCTTTTTGGCCCTGTCAGTGTCCCTTTAGGCTATACTTGGCTGCTCAGAAAGAAATAGGCTGCCAGAATCTATGTATGATGCTACTATAGTGGTGATCCTGAAACCAGACAAAGATCCTTTGGAGTGTGGGTCTTACAGACCGATATCGCTCCTGAACCTAGATTATAAAATTCTCACAAGACTACTGGCTACTAGGTTAAACAAGGTAATCACCACTATAGTACACAAAGATCAATCTGGATTTATACCGGGCAGGTCGACATCTGATAACATCAGAAGGGCGCAAGTCATAGCGCAGATAGGAGTGGCAGGGAACAAGCAATGTTCCTGATAGAAGTGTTAAGGAGTTTTGGATTTGGCCCCAAGTTCATCAAATGGGTGGAGATTTTATAGCAACTTCCCAAAGCTAACATACTGGTGAACGGATCGCTCTCTGAGTCCTTTGAACTCCATAGAGGCACTAGGCAAGGGTGTCCCCTGTTGCCGCTTTTGTTCGCCATAGCGATAGCACATCTTGCTCTAAGAGTCAGACAGGATCAGATTTTTAAAGGGGTGAGCATGGGAGACAGGACAGATAAAGTTGGACTATACGCGGATGATCTCCTTCTCTTTATGGACGAACCTGAGAATACGCTTCCTAGAGCAATTGATATAATAGAAAGGTTTGGGGAATACTCGGGTTTGCACATAAATTGGACGAAATCAGCACTTATGCCTCTGTGGACGCATGCGTGGCCCTCGCAGCACTGTAACTTGCCGGTTGTAGACCATTTCAAATACCTGGGAATTGTGATTACCAGGGACCCCCAAATGGCATTTTCATTGAATATAGCACCCCTGGAACCCCCTGTTCACTGAAAAATTCAAAATATGGAGGACCCTGCCGTTATCAATCATGATTAGATTAAATTTGGTTAAGATGATCCTTTTACCCAAAGGGCTTTACCTCCTAGCATATGCATGCACGCCAGTACCGCAGGGCTTCTTTGGTCGCATTCATTCTCTGGTGTCCAATTTTATCTGGGGGGAATCTAGATGGAAATTATCCCTTAATGTCCTCCAGAGATCCAAGCTAGAGGGTGGGGCTGCCCTGCCTGATTTTTTCCTATACTATTTAGCTGGGCAGTTGAAATTCTTAATCCCCTGGATCCTAACATCAAAATTGCCAAATGCAGAATACTACCTCAGGGACTATTTGAGCATTACCTCCCTGTGGCCGGTGCTGGAGGGTCCACCCTTCGTTCCCATGCGCTTGCTTCCCATACATAGACTAGCTCATCAGGTGTGGAGTGCTGCCAAAATGAAGTCGTTTAGGGATTTCACGGATGATATTCCGGTATGGGACAATCCCATGTTTCCCCACCTGAAAGATTTGGAGGGAGTGAATTTGTGGAAGGCCCGCGGAGTCCTCACCTTGAGGGATCTATATGTCGACGGCAGTCTATGCTCCTTTTTACAATTATAGGAGAAATTTGAATTGCCGCAAAGTCTTTTCTTTAGGTACTTGCAATTAAGACACGCGTTAACAGCTCAATTTGGGCATGTGGCCGGAAAATCTCAAAGTACCCTTTGATAGGGGTTCTCAGATCGCAGGGTCCCAGAGGTATTATTTCTGTGCTTTATACACATCTGCTCAATAACCGAATGCTGATGACTCCTTTTGCTGTTGAGGGGAAGTGGAAGACTTTAATACCTTCACTAACGGCTGATGATTGGAATGAAGCCCTGATGGCTCCAACAAGGGTCTCTCCATCAATTAACAACCGTCTGATTCAGCTGTTTATATTGCACAGAAGTTATCTCACACCAACCAGACTACAAAAATGGGCAGATTATCACACAACAGATGCCATAGATGCCTTCAGGACGGTGCTGATTTCTGGCATCTCATGTGGGACTGCACATATATAAAAAGTTTCTGGAAAGTAGCAATAGAGGTGCTGTTGACTATGGTTTAACTGAAGTGCCGTTATATCCTAAAAGCTGTGTTCTCCGAATAATAGATGAGGAGATTTGGGGGCATCATCATAGGATTTTCTTAGGTGAAACTTTATTCCTTGCCAGAAAAGCCATCGTTCTGAGATGGATGGCTGATAGGGCACCCACGCTTGGTCAATGGAAATCATTGGTCAACCACACTGTTAGTACGGAAAAAATTGTATTTATTCATAGAAAATGTCCATAAAAGTTCCACAAGGTGTGGGGTGAGTGGTGCGCATCTCCTCTGGACTTTACATAATGCATGTATGTATTCTGTGGCTGATGCGGAATAATGAATGGATTTTGGACCCGGATCTAATGCCTAAATTACTCTACCGATTCCTGTTACTGTTTGAGATTACATGTCTTCTAGACCAGTTATGTGCTCTTATTCAGAGCTGCATTATGTTTCAATGTATCCCCTGCGTGGGATGTATCCCTGAGTTATTCTGATGTTATTCTAACATGCCTTACTTGTTAAACTTCAATAAAACGAGTTAATAAAAAACAAACAAGGCCACCCATTTTTGTTGTTATATATTCTGTTTATAGGGTTGCCCTACACTTATCATTCTTGACCCATTAATTTAGTGTTTTTGTTTTTATCATTGCCATTTTCTAAGAGCCATAGTTATTTTTTTTTTTGGCCGATTGCCTTCGGTAGGATCTTATTTTTTGTGGGATGAGATGACGGTTTGATTGGTACCATTTTGGGCTAAATACGCTTTTTTGATCATTTGGTGTTACACTTTTTGTGAGGCAAGAAAATGGCTGTTTTGACACTGTTTTTATTTTATTTTTTTACGGCCTTCACCTGGCAGGGTGGATCATGTGATATTTTTATAGAGCCGGTCGATACGGACACGGCGATACCTAATATGTCCACTTTTTCCCTATTTTTTTTTTTACTTTAATTTGGGAAAAGGATGCTTTTTTTTTTTTTACTTGAAACTTTGAATTTTTTGGTAAAACCTTTTTACATATTTTTTAACTTTATTTTTTTTTTCTACTCTGGCACTTAAACTTTTGGGGGTCTGATCCCCTTTACAATGCATTACAATACTTCTGTATTATAATGCATTGGCTGTAAGTGTATTACCAGAGTAATACACTTACAGCCTTCCTGCCTAAGGAAGGCATTGGGCTGCCGTCCAAGCCATCGTCTCCCTGTCACAGCAGCGCGGGGACCCAATGGACACGCGGACCCGTCAGGATACCGCACATGCCGCGGTCATCGCTGACCGCGGCAGTGCAAGGGTTAATGTGCCGGCATAGGTGTTTTCACTGATGCCGGCACATACAGCAGGGGTCCGGCTATCAGTGACTGCCGGACCCCTGCTGCTGATCAGCGAGCCGTAGCTGTACGGCGCTGGGATTTCTGACCCAGTTCCCAGAACCGTACATATACGGCCCTGGAATCCTAAAGGTTAATGATAATCTCTCACCTGATTAGTTACCAACAACCACTCCCCTACATCGGGTCCTCGGGTGTGCGCATCATCAGAAAGTGCATGTGTGAGGTTCTGCTAATGGAATCAAGTCACATGCTGGGAGTCAGACAGGAAGAGGAGCCTGCACAACTGTCACTGCCTGGAATATGAGCTGCGCCGTCATTATAATGTGTAATGGAGTAAGCCACTGTTTGAGGTCATGGCTGCCATATGCCAGGCACTGATAATACAGGTGTCAGTGTGTGCAGGGATGTTCCATGGGTGAGGTGTCCGAGTGTGGATGTGTCCCACATGTGTGCTGTCTGCCCATTCATGGGTCCCAAGCGACAGGTGTCTGCCCATGCATGTTTCCCAGTTGTGAGCTGTCCCAGCATGCATGTCTACTAGGTGTTAGCTGTCTGAGCGTGCATATGTCCCAGATGTGGGCTGTCTGAGCGTGCATGTGTCCCGAGTGTGAGCTGTCCAGGCGTGAATGTGTTCTGGGTGTGGGCTGTCTGAGAGTGCATGTGTCCCAAGTGTGAGCTGTCCAAGTGTGCCTGTATCCTGGGTGTTAGCTGTCCAAGTATGCACATGTTGTTCGAACTTGTATTTGTTCCAGGTGTGAGCTGTCCAAGACTGCATGTCTCCTGGGCGTGAGCTGTCCGAGCATGCATGTGTCCCGAGTGTGAGCTGTCCAAGCGTGCATGTCTCCCAGGTGTGAGCTGTCCAAGGGTGCATATGTCCCGGTTGTGGGTTGTCAAGCGTGCATGTGTCCTGGGTGTCAGCTGTCCGAGTGTGCATGTGCCTTAGATATCAACTGTCCGAGTGCACAAATGTCCCAGGTGTGAGCTGTCCGAGCATGCATGTGAGCCAATATGGCAAGTCCATAGTGTAATGATAAATCTTCTGCCTACCACACAGAAGGCCTACCACACAAAAGGTTTGGGGTTTAAATCCCTTCAATTTTGGTTAAGAGGAGTGGAGTAGGGACTGGGAGGACAACATTTTTTAAATTAGAGAAAATGGTTTAAGAGAATGGTATAGGGAAGGTCTATATGTGCAGGTGGTATATACAGTATACTGAAACAGGGCTATTTGGAGTTACTATAGTTGGCAAGTTTTCTGTGTAGACATGTCTAAGAAAACATGTTTTGGCCAATTCTGATAAGAAGGAATTGCTGCAACAGATAGGGGTTGGAGAGCTGTTGGTGGGACATGGTCTATGGAAACCCCGAGGGTTTTGCAGACTGCCAAAGTGTGTTTGCAGGGGAAGTCTAAGAGGAAAGTTTGGTAGTTAGTAGGGTCATCTTGCATCTCTGGAAAATGTCTGTGTGGAGTTTGTGGGTTTCCATTGGGTACTTTGGTTTCCGCCTTCTTTCCAAAAACATGCTAATAGGTTAATTTAGAATTTAGATTGTGACAGGTTCTGATGTAATGACAATCTCTGTATAGCACTGCTGAACATTTTGGCACTGTATAAATTAATAAAATAACAATAATAATGCAATCAAAAGTTTTTTAACAGGTTGGTGAAAAGGAAGTTGGATTGTTTTTATGGTGGTAGTAACATACGGTAATAAGCAAAACAATCAGGAAGACTTAGCGGATTTGTGGGTTGTTTAGTGTTCATTGTTAAAATCCTTGTCCAAATGGAAGTCTGTGAACTTTTTAAGCAGCAATATGAAAAAGGAACATGGTAAGTACGCTAATTAAAAAAAACAATGTACCCAAATAGCAATGTTGGATTGCTGCAGAACTTGGCAAGCAGTTAAGTCTCATGCAGATATATAGATGATTACAGGTGTGGTCTGATGAGACACTGGGTCTTGCCACAAGAGGGCATAAAAGTGCTTCTCCCACCACCCTATAAAAAGGCTATGAGAGGTTATTCTTGGTTAGTCTCTCGATGAGAGATCATTAACTGCTAGACATGTCTCTATGACGCACCCTAAGACATTTTGCCCAGTTCACAGACTTTGAGAGAGGGGCTGCATCATTGGACTGAGTGAAGCAGGATGGTCCTTTCGATTAATTGCCGTCCATCTAGGCTGTTCTAACCTAACTGTTAGCAGGTGTTGGAAGCAGTGGTTACATGAGGGCACCCATCACAGCAAACAGTCTCTGGAAAGCCTAGACAGACCACCAGTAGAGAGGAGAATTGAATCCACTAACAAGCACAAGCAGTTCCCATAGTTTTATTGTTCCAGGCACTTAGCAGAAGAAAATTTGGTCTCACAGCACGAGAGTAGCAAGGGGAGGGGGCATACGGGGTACATGTCCCGGGCGCAGAGGCTGGAGGAGGGTGCACTCACTGGCAGTTCCTTTACATGGTGAAGGTGGGAGCCATCCTGCTTCACTGTTCCGCTGAGCTCCGGCACTCCCCCGCAGGCCACAAATCGCTCTGCTGGCTGTGTGGAAGGAGAGCTGAAAGCCTGGGAATCTGCTTCCTGCACAGCCGTGATATGTGTGTGGGAGTGCACTGTGCTGCTGGATGTGCTGATCATCAGGGAAGCAGGTAAGTATTTGTTTTTGTTAAATGTTTTTTTTTTCTTGGAGCTGGAGAGGGCCGTAGGGGCCAAAGGGGGGCACAGGGAGGACATAACCACTGTGAAAAAGGCATAAAAGTGGGTATAACTACTGTAAGAGGGCACAAAGGGGCGCATAACTACAGTGAGGGGCCAAAAGGAGGACATAACTAATGTGAAGGGGAACAAAAGTGGGCATAACTACTGTGAGAGGGCACAAAGGTGGGCATGACTACACAGAGGCCACAAGGAGGACATAACTAGTGTGAAGGGGCACAAAAGTGGGCATAACTAGGATGAGGGTGCACAAAGGTGGGCATTACTACATTGAGGTGCCACAAGGAGGGCATAACTAGTGTGAAGGGGTACAAAAGTGAGCATAACTACGTTGAGGGGAACAAAGGTAGGCGTAACTACTGTGAGGGGGCAGAAAGGTGGCCATAACTACTGTTAGGGGGCACAAGGTGGGCATAACTACTATGAGCAGGCACAAAGGTGGGCATAACTACAGTGAAGGGGCCACAAGGTGGGCATACCTACTATGAGGGGGCACAAGGTGGGCATAACTACTGTAAGGGGGTACAAAGGTCCATTTATAGTAGGTATAATACCACTTTAATTTAGAATGATCCCCATTTCTCAGCTCTATTGTTTGTATGTGAAATGTTGTGCAGCCATTTTTTTTATCAATCTTGTAAAACAGACCAGGCACGATATTAGATGTGCAGGTCCAGGAGCACTTGGGTAACAGCAATCATAATATGGTGAGTTTCAAAATAATATTCAATAATGTCTTACAAAAAGGAGCTAAGAAAAACTGGGACTTTAGAAAAGATAAATTTAGTCGATTAGGAAAAAAGTTCAGTCTTAATGCGGGCCGAAATGCACGAACACAGTCCGTGGGACAGCCACAGCGGATCGCTGACCCATTCACTTGAATGGGTCAGCGATCCGGCCGTTCCGCAAAAAGATAGGACATGTTCTATCTTTTTGCGGAACGGAAGTACGGGACGAAACCCCACGGAAGCACTCCGTAGTGCTTCCGTAGGGTTCCGTTCCGTGCTTCCGTTCTGTACCATTCCGCATCTCCGGATTTGCGGACCCATTCAAGTGAAATTCCAGGATGCCCACGAAACGGCACCTGTGTTTTGCGGATCTGCAAATGCGGTCCGCAATACGGTAACGGGAAGCACACGTTCGTGTGCAGGGGGCCTTATAGACTAGGATCAGTTTCTGGTAAACAGGGCTACTGAAGTTAAATGGGGAGTTTTAATGCAATATTGTAAGACTCCTCTAGTAAGTTTATACCCATGGGTAACAAAATGTTCAGAAATATAAGGAAACCAAAGTGGCTAAAAAGGGATGTATTGGACATAATAACAGAAAAACAAAGAACATTTTAACCCCTTAAGGCCCGGAGGTTTTTGTTTTTTTCGTTTTGCGCTCCCTGCCTTCCCAGAGCCATAACTTTTTTATTTTTCTGTTCACATAGCCATATGAAAGCTTGTTTAGTGCGGGACAAGTTGTACTTTCCAACCCATTTAATATTGCATATGATGTAGTGGAAAGCGGGAAAAAAATTCCAAATGGGGTGAAATTGCAATTAAAAAAAAATGCAATTCCATCACAGTTTTGCAGGTTTTTTATTTACGACGTTCGATGTGCAATAAAACTGACTGGGTACTTTTATTCTACAGGTCAGTACAAATCCGGTGATACCTTATATTTATAGTTTTTCTTGCGTTTTGATAGTGACAAAAAAATGTAAAAGTGGGAAAAAAATCTGTTTTATTTTTTTGTCGCCATATTTTGAGCCCTATAACTTTTTTGTGATTATGTGTACGGAGCTGTATGGGTTTTGATTTTTTGCGGGGCGATCGGAACTTTTCATTGATACCATTCTGGGGTGTGTATGACTTTTTGATCACTTTTAATAAAAAAAATTTGTAGAAACTGGAGCGACCAAAAACAGCGAATCGGCCATTTGGACGCTTTTTTCCATTTTGCTGTTTGCCGTATGGGGAATATATTTTTATACTATGGGTGTTTTTGCACATCGCGACACCCATGATGTGTATTTTTTTTATTTTTAGTTCTTTTTTTTATTTTGGGAAAAGGGGGGTGATTAGAATTTTTATATTTTTGTAAAAAAAAAAACTTTTTTTTTTTTTTTACTTTTTTATAGTTCCCATAGGGATTGCTATTATCATAGACTCCAATGCACTTGCATTGGAATCTATGATGATTTTATTAGTTTCCTATGGAGCCCTATTGCAGGCAAGGGCTCCATAGGAAATACTATGCAGCAGCCTCCTGTCATTCATAAAGCCAGGGGCTGCTGCATACACGCTCTGACTCCTCCGATCGCCACACAGGGGAGCCGGAGCACAACTGAAAGCGAAAGCTTTCGGTTTTCAGCGTGCTCATATGCCGTGGTCAGGATTGACCACGGCATTTGAGGGGTTAAATGTCCGTGATTGGCATTACTGCCAGTTGCGGACATTAGCTGCGGGTGTCTGCTATATGAAGCAGGCGGCCACCCGTGGCTATGGCGTCCACAGCAGGCAGGAGCAGGTCGCCATCTTTAAACACCCGTCCAGCGCTGTACATGTACTGCACTGGGCGTGAAGGGGTTAAACACTGAAGGCTGAGAGTTCATAAAAAGCATTTCAGACGTACAAAGGGCTCAATAGGAAATATAAAAATGAAACAAAATTGGCGAAATTACTCACAGAAATACAAATTGCAGATAAATACCAAATAGAAAAATAATAAAAATACTGGCCCTCTAAATGATAACCATGAGAATATAGAATATGGGAATTGCAGAGGACAAAGAGAGATAGTAAACTCTTAGGCTCAGTTCACACCTGAGCGTTCTGAAAGGAGCGCTCTGTATGCGCGATTGTACGGGCGTTTACAAGCGCGCATACAGAGACAAGTGTGCACACAGTGTCGCGCGTTCCCGAAAGTCTATGTACGGAAACGCGCGACAAGCGCCCAAAAAAACGCTCCTGTACTTGTGTGAGCGTCGGGCGTTTTACAGCGCGATCGTACGCGCTGTAAAACGCCCAGGTGAGAACCATTCCCATAGGGAAGCATTGGTTTCTCCTTGTTGAGCGTTTTACAGCGCGTAGGAACGCGCTGTAAAACGCTCAGGTGTGAACTGAGCCTTAGGCCTTTCACACGGGCGTTGCGGGAAAAGGTGCGGGTGCGTTGGGGGAACATGCGCGATTTTTCTGTGCGAGTGCAAAACATTGTAATGATCGTTGTTCTGTAGATTGTATTATTTTCCCTTATAACATGGTTATAAGGGAAAATAATAGCATTCTTAATACAGAATGCATAGTACAATAGGGCTGGAGGGGTTAAAAAAAAATAATAATAATTTAACTCACCTTAATCCACTTGATCTTTTACCATCACCATGGTAAAAGATCATGTGACGGACCATGTGATGACCGGAGTGACGTCACCACAGGTCCTTTTCCTGCACACAGCAAAAAAGAAGACAGAAGAGAAGCCGGGCTGCGCGAGCAAGTGGATTAAGGTGAGTTAAATTATTTTATTATTTTCTTTAACCCCTTCAGCCCTATTGTACTATGCATTCTGTATTCAGAATGCTTTTATGTAACGGGGTTCCGAAGGTGCACTCGGTCCCCCATTAGCCGCAGACCTGCTGCTTAGCTTCGGGAACGAGGATCTGTGTTTTACCTCGTTCCCAGGGCTGCTTTACTAGCTGGGTGGCTCCCTGCTCCTAAGTCTGCCTTGAGCGCCGAGCTGATCACTCGGTGCTCGACTGGTTGGTCTGTCGGTCATGTGACGCTGGCCACGTCACATGACCCTCACTCCCCACTATAAATACAGGCAGCCTGCTGGCCACAGGTTGCCTGTTAATTTAGGTTCCACCTGTGATTTGGTCTTTCCCAGCGTACTTACCTCCTGCTGAATTCCTGACGATCCTCTGCCTGCTCCTTGTGTACTTTGCTGCTCTCCTGGTATTCTGACCCCGGCCTCCTCCTGATGATCCTCTGCTGACTCCTTTGGTACTTCACGTCTCTCCTGGTATTTATGACCCCGGCTTCTCCTGACAATTCTCTGCTTGCTCCATTTGTACTTTTGTAGCTTTCCTGGTATTGACTCGGTCCGTTCACGTCCTGTTGTTTGTCTGTCTGTCATCCCTGCACTTATTCCAAGTTAGGGATTTCAGTCCAGTTGTCCCCTGTCATTAGGACTCGCGAGGCAAGTAGGCAGGGCCAGGGGTAAGGGTGGAGCGCAGTGGTCACTTCCCTCCCCCCTGTGTGTGTGAGTACGCGACCGTTACATATTATTTTCCCTTAGAACCATGTTATAAGGGAAAATAATAAAGATCGGGTCCCCATTCCGATCGTCTCCTAGCAACCGTGAGTGAAAATTGCACCGCATCCGCACTTGCTTGTGGATGCTTGCGATTTTCACACAGCCCCATTCACTTCTATGGGGCCTGAGTTGCGTGAAAAACGCACAAAATAGAGCTTGCTGAGATTTTCACGCAACGCACAAGTGATGCGTGAAAATCACCGCTCATGTGAACAGCCCCATAGAAATGAATGGGTCCTGATTCAGTGCGGGTGCAATGCGTTCAACTCACGCATTGCACCCGCGCGGAAAACTCGCCCGTGTGAAAGGGGCCTTACTTTTCATCTGTGTTCACTAGCAACCTGTCAAATGTCAAATATCATTCAGGAGACAGTTAACAAGCATCTCTGTCAAATATCACTGTCTTAACACAAGAAGAATTACAGCTAAGTTGGAGAAAATTTAATATTGATTAAGCCCCTGACCCACATGGCATACATCCACGGGTACTGAGGGAATTTAGCTCACTAACTGATATACCATTCTTCTTAAACTCTCTTGTTTCTGGGTCAGTGCCAAGGACTGGAGGACGATTGATGTGATACCAACTACTGATGAGTGAAATTATGAAATATTCAATTCGGCTTCAATATTCAATTCAATTGATGACAAATTACTTTGTCACAAAGCGCACTCCTTTGTATGTAACGGGCACAATGAGGGGGAACAGCGATTGCACACACACACACACACACACACACACCCCTCCCCACCACCACCACCGTTCATTGCTTATCGCGGTATCTGATGCTACAATTGAGGTCAGGTTAAAATAAATACTGATCTTATCCATTAGCTCGCGAGAGGTGATTGCAGCCATCCTGATTGAAGACGCCGCGCAAAATCTTGCCCAGTGATCATCACGTCACCACTCTGGCCAGACACAGTGACGTCATCACTGATATGAGATTCTAATCAAGATGACCACGACGGCCTGTCCGCGAGCAAATGGATGAGGTGAGTACCGTATGTTTTTTTACCGCCATTTCAGGAAACATAAATTTGTTACCATGAAGCATGAGGAAATTTGGCTTTGTGGCGAATCAAATTTTTTCTGAAATTCACATTTAAGTCAATTCGTTTGACTGATTCGCTTAACACTAGTAACAACATTTAATAAAGGTAAAAAGGTGGAATTGTGTAAGGGTACTTTCACACTTGCAGCAGGACGGATCCGACAGGCTGTTCACCATGTCGGATCCGTCCTTCCGCTATTTCGCCGTGCCACCGGACCGCCGCTCCGTCCCCATTGACTATAATGGGGACAGGGGCGGAGCTCCGGCGCAGCACGGCGGTGCACGGCGAAAGCCGCCGGACTAAAAAGTCCTGCATGTCCGACTTTTTAGTCCGGCGGCTTTAGCCGTGCTGCGTCGGAGCTCTGCCCCCGTCCCCATTATAGTCAATGGGGACGGAGCGGCGATCCGGCAGCACGGCGAAATAGCGGAAGGACGGATCCGACATGGTGAACAGCCTGTCGGATCCGTCCTGCCGCAAGTGTGAAAGTACCCTAACTACTGTCCAGTAAATCTTTGTCAGTAAGTCTGTCGTGAGCGCGCACGTCGGGCGGCCGCGCATGCGCAGATCAACTTTACTTCGTGCCGCGGATCCAAACAAAGGAATATACCTCTGCGCATGCGCGGGCGCCAGAAAACTTCGGTGGAGGAAGAGAAGAGTCGGACGTCGTTTGAACAGCCAGCGGAGGACGTGGGTAAGTATTATTTGTAAATGCCCCACCAATTCCACCAACGATTTATAATAATATTTTACAATAAAGTGATAATATTATCAATCAATCAAGAGAATCATCAATGGGGGAATACTTTATATTTATTATTGAACAATATGGGCACATATCTGGCAATAAATGATTGAACGGGGCACATATCTGGCAATAAATACTGTGAGGGGTCACATACCTCGCAATAAATACTGTGAGGGGGCACATATCTTGGGCAAAATAAGTTTAGGGGACGCATATCTGGCAATAAATACTGTGAGGGGGCACATATCTGGCAATAAATACTGTGAGGGGGCACATATCTGGCAATAAATGATTGAAGGGGGCACATATATGTCAATAAATACTGTGAGGGGGCACATATATGTCAATAAATACTGTGAGGGGGCACATATCTTGGGAAAAATAAGTTTAGGGGGCACATATATGGCAATAAATACTGTGAAGGGGCACATATCTGCCGCTAAATAATTTTAGGTGGCACATAGAGGGCAATAAATACTGTGAGGGGCACATATCTGGCGCAAAATAATTTTTGTGGGCACATAGATGGCAATAAATACTGTGAGGGGGCACATATCTGGCGCAAAATAATTTTTGGGGGCACACAGATGGCAATAAATACTGTGAGGGGGCACATATCTGTATATGTTGCGGGTCAGCATCAATGCTGGTGGAAGAGAGAAACTGATGTAGCAGGCTGTATATGTTGTGGGTCAGCATCAATGCTGGTGGAAGAGAGAAACTGATGTAGCAGAGCTGTATATGTTGCGGGTCAGCATCAATGCTGGTGGAAGAGAGAAACTGATGTAGCAGAGCTGTATATGTGGCGGGTCAGCATCAATGCTGGTGGAAGAGAGAAACAGATGTAGCAGGCTGTATATGAGGCTGTTCTGACACAGTGCTGGTTGAAGAGATAAACAGACAGATGAAGCAGAGCTGTATATGAACATTTTCAGACACAATGCTAGTGGGGGAGTAGAATAAATATGTAGCAGGGCTGTATAGGAAGCCATTCAGCCAAAGTGATGTTAGGGGACTGGAGAAGACACATGTAGCTGAGCTGTATATGCATCTATAAAGATACATAGTGTAAGGTTTAGACGCAACTGGAGTACAGCTGTAATGGAAACAAATCTGCATCAGTGCTGGTGGGTGGGGGATGGTCAAGCTTTTGAGCTAATGTATAATATGGAATTATAGTTTTTGATGCACAGAATGGGTTTGTAAAAGATCAGATAGAGATTTTGTGTGTAAAACTGCAGAACAGCCACGTGTTACTGTCTACTGAGCTCACTTCACATGGCTCTCTGATGATTCCCCAGCAGGGGGAGGGGCATCACAGACACTGCAGGCTGCCAGACTGATGAGTCATACTCTTCACATGAACTAGCACGCAAGGAATGAGTTCTTAGTGTGATGTCATAAGGAGGCGTGGTCGGCCTTCACTCAAACAGCCTAAGCCCGCCCAGCCTTAGCTACAGGAAACCAGGAAGTGAACAGCTAGCTGGCAGCAATTGAGGATGAAGTAGCAAGATGGGAATACCCCTTTAAGCATAAAAACGATATTCATTGGTGGTGCAGTGCACCGAACCCCGAACCCCAGTATCATAAATTAGAATCATTGGTGGCGCAGTGCACCCCCAACCCCCCCCCCCCCAAAGTATTATATTCATTGGTGGTGCAGTGCGCCCCCACCCCCCCAAGTATTATCATTGGTGGTGCAGTGCACCCCCAACCCCCAAGTATTAACATTGGTGGCAGTGGCAGTTCCGATCGGAGCCCCAGCAGTGTAATCCTGGGGCTCCGATCGGTTACCATGGCAGCCAGGACGCTACTGAAGCCCTGGCTGCCATGGTAACATCCCTGATGCTGTGTGCACAAAGCACAGAGCAGCAGGGACAGTGTGAGGTTCTATTCACCCTGATAGATATCTATCAGGGTGAATAGGATAAGGGATGAAAGATCCCAGGTTCTAGCCCCTAAGGTGGGAAATAGGTATTAAATAAAAAGTACAAAAAAAATAAAAAATATTAAGTTTAAATCACTCCCATGCCCAATTTTACATATAAAATATATAAACAATAAAAAAATGACATATCGCCATGCCCGAAAAAGTGTGAACTATTAAAATATTTAAAAATATCTCCTAACAGAAAAAAATTAATAAAAAGTGCAATTTGCCTTTTTTTTTTTGTCACCTTGTCCCGACAAAAATTAGGATCGGACTGTTCTATTATGGTCCAGACGTTCCATAAAATGTGGAATGCACGCTACTTTTTTGGTGTTTTATTTTTTTCACGTGGTATCGAGTATCGCAATACTTTTTTATGGTATCGAAATCAAGTCAAAATTTTGGTATCGTGACAACCCTAGGTAAGACGTGTGTGTTTTTTTTTTTATTATACTGTAATTATATGTATTTTAAATTTGGCGACTAAAAATTTAAATTTGGCTCTTATATTTTTCACGTTAGGAGCCAATGACTCCTTGATATTTTTTTTAGTCTGGAGCCCTGTAAGGCTACTTTCACACTTGTGTTGTTATTTTCCGGTATTGAGATCCGGCAGATACCGGAAAAATAGCCTCCTTTCAATTGCACAGTTTGCCCCAATAAATCTTTTGCTCAGGGGCCTCAGAGGCGCAACGCTAACAAGGTGAGGAGGGGTAATTGCCACAGGTGGGGGACGGTGGCAGGGACGTGGGCAATGAGCACTTCCATTGTGGAGGCACTCATCTCTCTATATTCAACTGTATCACCATCCTCAGCATGTGTAACATCCTGAAGTATGTCACTAAACTTCTGTTCCCCTGCTTCATAATGTTAGGTATATGCATAATGTCATCTGGTAAATGTTTGCATCATTTCCTCTACAATGTGTATTTTCCAGGTCTGTTGCATTGTATTTATGCTGTGATATCCATGTACACCAGCAGGTGGCAGCAGTATGTAGCAGAACCAAGCCAGTTAGTATATCTAGACTGGAATAGACCATTCCAGGCTAGCTTCCCCCTGTCTGAGGAGGAGTGGAATGTTCCCACATCCTACTTCAGGAGGAGGATAGAAAGCTCTAGGCAGTGTACCAGCCACCCCCTGTTGGGGGAGGCTGTGTGAATAGGAGCTCCCAGAAACAGGGACCCCAACCAGGGATCCAAGCCTCTGCTGAGGCCCAAGATCAACTTTCCCAGCCTGAGTTCCTTACCTCAGCTGGTGGACCAAGAAAGCAGCAAACTTCAGAACTATCAGATCTCCAGGACGCCACCATCATTCCCTGCGAGCAGTCCTGTAAGTACAGATTCCAGAACAAGGAGAAGATAAGTACCTCCATAGCTAGTCAGGCCCAAACCAAGCAGAACACAGACAGAGCAGAAGACAGATACCTGCCAGATTCTTAAAGGCGTATGTATTAGATGCAGAATATATATATATATATATAATTCCTGCCCCATATTGCCAATACCTGCTGGGACCTAAAGACTATTGCTGTAATATTGTATGGATCTAAAGCTGCCTCTTATAACATCAAGTAAAGACAAGTTGGACCCTCTTTTCTGTGTGGAATTCCATCATTCCTACATTTCTCCTATTTACAGCACTCAATTTTGTTGCATGTGAGCCAGGATACAGGAGTCCAGCCGTACTACAGGTAGGAGACACCGTTGACACTATACAGAGACAATCTCCCCCTCTGGCATTCCTCACCTAGTACGTGTGCTCATACCATCTTAAAGGGCCCTTTTACAGTACCTGCGCAAGCTGCAACTGGCGTCACGAACTTATTCACACCAAAATCTGACCCACTGCATAGCAGCCCCAACTGACCCAGTGTCCTGCTCATTGCACATGCTGCGGCGGGGCACAGGAGCAATGTCTCCATGCCCTGCTGTTCCCTTTGATAGGCTTCAGGCCTAGTGCCTGTAGTTTATCAGAAGCCGTGCAATGACATCATCAACATCGCACTGCCTGAGCCGGGCAGCATACAGTTCGCTGACAATGGCATAGAAGTACATATTTGAGTTTATTATTTTTATTTGGCAGCATGTTCTTGGGCCATTATGGGGGATCATTATTAGAATCAGGCAGAATCAGGCACAGAGATGGGGAGATGGGTTTACTGGAGGCACGACATTTTCTTTTGTACTGACACATGTTATAAAGGGGTATTTTTTGTACTGGAACACATTAAAAGGGACATTTTTTTCAACTGGAACACATTATAAGGGGCAGCACTATAAGGACACTACTGGAGGCACTAAAGGAGGTATTTTTTTGTACTGGCAAATAAAAGGTGTATTTTTATACTAGCCCACATAAGGGAGCATTTTGTACTGGCACAAATAATAAGTGGCATTTTGTGAAGTGGTACACGTTATAAGGGGGTATTTTTGTACTGGCACGCATTATAAGGGCCATTTTTTGTACTGACACGCATTATAAGGGTCATTTTTTGTACTGGCACACATTCAAAGTTTTTTTTTTATGTACAGGCACACATTGTAAGGGGGTATTTTGGATACTGGCAAATGTTATAAGGGAGTATTTTTTGTACTGCCACATTTTATAAATTACATATTTTGTACATATTTTGCAGACATCATAAGGGCGCACATTAAAAGGGGGTGTTTTTTTTTAAAGGCACACATTGTAATGGGGTATTTTTTTGTACTGGCACATATTGTAAGGGATATTTTTTGTACTGGCACACATTATAAGTGGCCATTTTTCTAATGGCATACATTAGAAGGGGGAATTTTTGTACTAGTGCACATTATAAGGCAGCAAGGTGTCTCAGTGGTGTTGCCTTGCAGCACTGGGGTCCTAGGTTTGAATCCAACCAAGGGCAACATCTGCATGGAGTTTGCATGTTCTCCCCGTGTTTGTGTGGGTTTCCCTAGGGACCTTAGATTGTGAGCCCCATTGGGTACAGCCTGATGCTAATGTCTGTAAAGCTCTGCGGAATGTAGTAGCATTATATAAGTGCATATAATAATTATAAGGGGATATTTTTATACTGGCGCATATTAAAAAGGGGGATATTTTGTTCTGGTGCACATTATAAAAGGGTATTTTTCGTACTGGTAAAGATTGTAAGGGGGTAATTTTTGTACTGGCATACATTATTAGGGGACATTTCTTTTACTGCCACACATTATACAGTAAGGTAGTATTTTTGTACACATACACATAGGGGGTATATATATATTTCTTATTATTATTATTTTTTACCACCACACATTATAAGGGAGTATTTTTTGCACTTGCATACATTATAAGGGAGTATTTTTTGCACTTGCATACATTATAAGGGGGTATTTTTTGTATTGGTATACACTAAAGGGGAGTATGTTTTGTATTGGCAGACACTGTAAGGCTACTTTCACACTAGCGTTCGGGGCTCCGCTTGTGAGCTCCGTTTGAAGGGGCTTACAAGCGGCCCCGAACGCATCCGTCCAGCCCTAATGCATTCTGAGTGGACGCGGATCCGCTCAGAATGCATCAGTCTGGCGGCGTTCAGCCTCCACTCCGCTCAGCAGCGTTCGGGTGTCCGCCTGGCCGTGCGGAGGCAAGCGGATCCGTCCAGACTTACAATGTAAGTCAATTGGGACGGATCAGTTTGAAGATGACACTATGGCTCAATCTTCAAACGGATCCGTCCCCCATTGACTTTCAATGTAAAGTCTGGACGGATCCGTTCAGGCTACTTTCACACTTAGAAATTTTTCTACGTTATAATGCAGACGGATCCGTTCTGAACGGATGCAAACGTCTGCATTATAGGAACGGATCCGTCTGATGAAACATCAGACGGACCCGCTCCGAACGCTAGTGTGAAAGTAGCCTAAGGGGGTATTTTTTGTACTGGCACAAATAATAAGGCCTCATGCACACGACCGTATTTTTTTGCGGTCCGCAAAACGGGGTTCCGTTTTTCCATGATCCGTGACCGTTTTTTCGTCCTGTGGGTCTTCCTTGATTTTTGGAGGATCCACGGACATGAAAAAAAAGTCGTTTTGGTGTCCGCCTGGCCGTGCGGAGCCAAACGGATCCGTCCTGAATTACAATGCAAGTCAATGGGGACGGATCCGTTTGACATTGACACAATATGGTGCAATTTCAAACGGATCCGTCCCCCATTGACTTTCAATGTAAAGTCAGGAGTTAATATACCATCGGATCAGAGTTTTCTCCAATCCGATGGTATATTTTAACTTGAAGCGTCCCCATCACCATGGGAACGCCTCTATGTTAGAATATACTGTCGGATTTGAGTTACATCGTGAAACTCAAATCCGACAGTATATTCTAACACAGAGGCGTTCCCACGGTGATGGGGACGCTTCAGGTTAGAATATACTAAAAGAACTGTGTACATGACTGCCCCCTGCAGTTAACACATTGGTGGCCAGTGTGGCCGGCCCCCCCTCCCTCCCCTGTAGTTAACTCATTGGTGGCCAGTGCGACCGGCCCCCCCTCCCTCCCCTGTAGTTAACTCATTGGTGGCCAGTGCGGCCGGCCCCCCCCCTCCCCTGTAGTTAACTCATTGGTGGCCAGTGGGCCCCCCCTCCCCTGTAGTTAACTCATTGGTGGCCAGTGCGGCCTGTCACTTACCAGTAGGAGGAGCTCCCGGCCAGACCTGTCACTTACCAGTAGGAGGAGCTCCCGACCGGATGCAGACCATCGCAGCTCGCAGGTAAGTATAATGGTTCTACAAATTGCTAAGAAACCATGGCAACCGGGACTGCAGTAGCGTCCTGGTTGCCATGGTTACCGATCGGAGCCCCAGCGATTAAACTGGGACTCCGATCGGTACACTCCGCTGCCACCAATGATAGGGGGGAGATTTTAATTAGGAGGGGGAGGGAGGGGAGAAGGCCCACTGGCCACCAACGAGTTAACTACAGGGGAGGGAGGGGGGGGCCCACTGGCCACCAACGAGTTAACTACAGGGGAGGGAGGGGGGCCGGCCGCACTGGCCACCAATGAGTTAACTACAGGTGAAGGGGGGCCCACTGGCCACCAATGAGTTAACTACAGGGGAGGGGGGGGCCCACTGGCCACCAATGAGTTAACTACAGGGGAGGGGGGGGCAGCCGCAATGGCCACCAATGAGTTAACTACAGGGGAGGGAGGGGGGGCCGGCCACACTGGCCACCAATGTGTTAACTACAGGGGGGGGCTGCCCCCTGCTGCCTGGCAGCACCTTCCAGGCAGCAGGGGGCAGTCATGTACACAGTTCTGTTAGTATATTCTAACCTGAAGCGTCCCCATCACCATGGGAACGCCTCTGTGTTAGAATATACTGTCGGTTCTGAGTTTTCACGAAGTGAAAACTCAGCTATGAAAAAGCTTTTATGCAGACGGATCTTCAGATCCGTCTGTATAAAAACTAACCTACGGCCACGGATCATGGACACGGATGCCAATCTTGTGTGCATCCGTGTTCTTTCACGGACCCATTGACTTGAATGGGTCCGTGAACCGTTGTCCGTGAAAAAAATAGGACAGGTCATATTTTTTTCACGGCCAGGAAACACGGATCACGGATGCGGCTGCAAAAAGGTGCATTTTCCGATTTTTTCACGGACCCATTGAAAGTCAATGGGTCCGCGAAAAAAAACTGAAAACGGCACAACGGCCACGGGTGCACACAACGGTCGTGTGCATGAGGCCTAAGGCAGTATTTTTTTTGTACTGGTACACATTTTAGGAGGGTATTTTTTGTAATGGCACATATTATAAGGGGGGATTTTTTTCTAAAGGTGCACATTGTAAATAGGTATTTTTAGTACTGGAACACATTGTAAGGGGGTATTTTTTGTACCGGCACACATTATAAGGGGGCATTTTTGTAGTTTTGTACTGGCGCACGTAATTAGGGATGAGCGAATCGACTTTGGATGAAACATTCGAAGTCGATTTGCATAAAACTTTGTTCTAGGCCCAACAGAATCCTACTAACAGATGCAGTTGAATGTTTTAGGGATTTTAATTTTAGAGTGGAAAGAAATGACAAAGCACATTTAAATAACAACATCTGCATTAGTTCTGGGGTATATTACAATAAATGTGACAGGCAGGCTACAGCTGCCCCTGCACTGTCAAGAAAAGTGGTGAGCAGGGCTCTAAACCTCCAAAAAGTCACAAGATTTAGCAAAACCATGGCGTTTGCCAAACTTTGTGAATTCTTTACACCAGTTTTCTGGTATAGATTGTGGCAGGCGCAGCCCTATGAAGTGCCTTTTGTGCTGTGGCTTTAGATGAATTCTGATATCTCTGACTCGTCTGTTACTCAGTAATTCCTCTAGCGCCGTTCTATGGAAACAGTAGGCTTAAAGAGCACACCAAATGCTTGAAATAACTTCTTTATTAACTTCAACTTTTCTTCATATATAACACTGCCGCCTCCGCAGCAGATAGTCTATGTACAAAACACGTGTTGAATAAAGTATCAAATGACGGCATGCATAAGATGGTTGGTTCAACTGTTCAATCTTGTCATTCAACATAAAATGGTGGATATATTTCTCTCTTCAGTATCTGTACTCTCACTTTAAGTTATTTAAGCACTTTATGATCTCTCTGAGAGGTATATCTGAGGTTAACCAATAGTTCACTTGCTCTACTTGGTTTGCAGTTTGCTCCATACAATTGCTTATGATATAGTATGAGCAGTTCGCATTTGTATGCAATTTGTTTGTATTGTATGGTTGTAATTTGTATGAATTTGTAGTTTGCAATTGGTGGTACTGTGAGTAAACACACATATAACTGGTTCAGTATACAGTTCTAATCACTATATTAACAGTAGGAACATTATATAACTGTTTTAAATACCTATTTTGGCCTCTATGCTTCCATAAAACACAGCTCTTAGTGGAGTGAATGTCTGTTCAGCTTCTCTCTCTGGTGAATAATAATTGCTAGGGAATTTCCCACACAGGCTGTGTGTGAGGCTGGCTGTGATTGGCCAAGACTCCTGCTGTGTGTGAGGCTGGCTGTGATTGGTCTAGACTCCTGCCCAGCAACAACAGTTTAACACTATGCTTTCTGTTGTTTCTGCTGTGTCATTGAGCTTACCTTAAATCCATATAATGAATCTTAAAGGCATATTATCTTTTCTGCTTCTGTGAACACAATATATGTTACAATTATATGACATTCAAACATGACGTCACTCTAAATAACTCTGCTTTTGTCTTTAACACACAAACATAGGAACTGTATTAAGGTTATTGGCAGGTCTAGCTGTATAAACATATAAGCTTTATTAGCAACCTAGGACAGGTCTTAGCTGGCCAGCTACATAGATTACCGCAGTTCCCACAGATAACTTTTACATAATGTCTGTCCATACCCTTATTCATTGTTCACAACTGCAGTTTTGATGCAATGTTTTGTCAGGAGATTACCCAGTGAAGATACTGTGCACGGCTGTGTTTGGGAGGGTTGCTATGCTGACCAGTCAAACTCCAGCTGGTGGGCTTATCAGTGAGACTGGAAGCCACGCCCGTCAGGGTTCTGGCTCAGCATCTAATCTCAGAGCTAGGCAGAGGATTTAAATGGGTTGGGTAGTGGTATAAAATTGATGACCTATTCTCGGGATAGGTCATCAATATCAGATTAGTGGTGGTCTGACTCCCAGCACTCCTGCCATTCAGCTGTTTCAAGAGATCACAGGGCCTGTGCAAGTGTTGCGTTCTCTTCAGAGTTTAAGCTAATGAAGTCTCCCTTATAGTGGCAGTGCAGGGTATGGTTTGTGCTACTTACTACTACTGCATTTGAACTCCTGGTAATCTAACCATATCTTGTTTTCTGACTGTGACCCGTTTTCTGGAGTAATCACTCATCTGCTAATGTGGCTTCTACCAATTCTCCTGACCATAAGACTGTGGCTTGTTTTCTGGATTAACCTGTCGTGTGCGGATTTCACTTCAACTGATTCTGCTGGTATTTTGACAATAGCTTGTTTCTGGATTAACCCCTTGTTTGATGTTTTAGCACTGTATGCCGCTCCTGGTTTTAACCCTGTTTGTCTACTACTTTTTGCACTCCCAGCCATAGTATTTCCTCACAGTTTTCAGCTACAACTGGATACAAATAAGAGGAGTCTTATTTGTATCCAGTCTTTTCTTTCTTTTTTGAAGGAAAGTTAACTTAAAATGGCACTGAACTGCACTGTGTAAACTTGGCCTAAAAAAATGTTTTTACTTTTTCATACGGAGGCCAGTTAAAAAAACAACAAACATGCAATACAAAGAGTATGACTTCTCAAAGGAAGAATTTTATAACAAAAAACACTAAATCCACTATACCCTGGCTCATGTCAGTCAATATATTTCATAAATCAATACATAAAGCAGCTATCTAACATCCTAGCAGATCACCTAGCAACAGTAATGCCACATATCATGGTCTCCACAAGGAAATATAGTCATCTAGTCTCTAGTCTAGAGTGGTATACTTGGAAATGGTGAAAACAATCATCAGCAGGAGGAAAATGATTTCCAATATCTGCACCCTGATACAATCTTATGGTCAATGATATGCTATTAGATTAATTATAGAGAAAGCCTATTAACACACTAGGCAAGGATAGATGAAACTATAAACTGACTATACTTTGTGGATTGCTGACAAATTACTTGTTCACATCCTGTCACATTCTGTTGTTATTGAAATGTGGTCAATCCTATAATTTATATTCCCACTGCCTTACCCAGATGGTGGAATTACTGGAATTCGATAGATTCTGTTACACATTTTATTTTTTTATATATATATATATATATATATATATATATATATATTGTAGTAACCTAGAGGGGAGAATCGTGGATGGTCAGTACGTCTCACTGAGAATGTATGCCTCAGTGATATAATTCCCGGAAATAAGTATACCAGTAACATTAGGTTGCTGGGAGGTTTTCGTTAAAGTGGATTTTGGGTCCGGGTTTTAGGAGTGACCAGAGAGCTTGGGTGGGACAGGTCACTCCCGTACTCCATCCCGGGTTTTCCTACTGTGTGGTTAAAAAGGGTGTGGGAATCTCAGCTGAGGAGATCAAGTGTGCACAGGCTAAAGGAAAGCTGAACAAGCTAAGAGGGAGGACTTGGTTTCTGAAAGACCCCAGAGAGTGGTGAGACCATATTGTTGTTACCTGATTTGGACTGAACACAGAATGTGGGACTTTATGTTATGCAATGTTTGTGGGCTGAAGAAAGCTTAAAGCTAAAGCTTGGACATGTTTACCTTTGTTTGCTGAAATAAACACTGCCTGTGGTGAAGACTGAACTGACACGCGTGTATGTGTGCACAGTGACAGAGTTAAAACTCCCACAATTGGTGGTCGGATGCGGGCACAACGCTCCTAGAAATCGCAGCCACTGGCAGTTGTAGGAGGTAAATGTCCTGGGTAAAAACTGCAGCGAAATTACAGTCTGAACATCTAACCATGGAGGATTTAGTAAAGCAATTGGTGCAGGCTAACTTGCTGCAGCAACAGGCTACTGCTCAACAGCAGAAAGCCCACATGGAGGCTATGCAAGCCCAGCAAGAGACAAATCAGCTACTGATACGACAGATGTCTGTATTGACTGAGGCCGTCAAATCTCAGGAGGAGGTGAGCCTTCCCCGTCAAAATGGCAGTGTTAAAGCCCGAAAAAATGTGAGAGAAACTTTGCAAAAAATGACACCTGAGGACGACGTTGAGGCGTACCTGTCCGTATTTGAAAGGGTGGCAGAAAGGGAGAGTCTCCCACCCGAGCAGTGGGCAGAAGTGTTGGCGCCCTATTTAACAGGAGAACCTCAGAAAGCCTATTATGATTTAACCTTGCAAGACGCTAAAGAATACGGCAAGCTAAAAGCGGAAATTCTTGCTCGGCAGGGGGTGACTGATGAAGTCCGAGCGCAGCGTGTTCACAGCTGGGAGTTTTGCCAAGATAAGCCTCCCAGGTCCCAAATGTTCGATCTGTTCCACCTGGTACAAAAATGGTTACAGCCAGAATCATCCTCCCCAGCTCAAATGGTGGAAAAAGTGGTGATGAACCGGTTCCTCCATACGCTGCCAAAACCCATACAATGTTGGGTTGCCCAGGGAAACCCCCAGACTGCGGACGAATTGGTGGGCCTCGTAGAAAGGTATATCAGCGTGGAGGACTCCCTGGAAAATAAAGGGGGATTGAGACGGCCATATCGCAGCTCTAAGAACGGGACTGGGTTCCCCAAGAAAGAACCACAACCCGGACCCAACTGGAAAACCCCAGTTAAGGAAAAGTTGGAGACTGGAACCCGAGTCCAGACCGGCCCCATCATCTGTTGGAGATGTCAGGCTCCTGGACATATAGCAGCGCACTGCCCTTTGTCTACCGAGCCCATGGAGTGCGGTGTCGGCCAACAATATTCTCTTTTTGCACATCCTGTGTGCAGTGCAGTGACCCAAGCCCAGGAAGGACCCCAGATGTGCCAAGTGACCGTGAACAGTGTTATAGTGACTTCCCTCTTGGACTCCGGCAGTTTGGTCACTTTGATGACGTCCATGGTGCCTCACGTATTAAATCCTGAAAAGCATGTGGGAGTGTTGTGCATCCATGGAGACACACGGGATTATCCTGTCGCTCAGGTGTCCATAAACACTATGTGTGGTACTGTACTGCATGAGGTGGGAGTGGTGAAGGACTTACTGCACCCGATGATACTGGGAAGAGACTTCCCACTGTTTTGGGACCTGTGGGCTAACGCTAAGGTCCCAATGAAACTGTCAAGTAATGAGCATTCTAGTTGTGATGTGGTGGGAGAGGTATTGGAGTGTCCTGGGGCTATATCAGGGTCTCCATTAGCGGTGATGTTAGGTGAGGATGACGAGGAATTAACCCCTGAGACTGATGTCCTGGATCTTGAGGTGTCTCGGGACAATTTTGGAGAGGCCCAGCTCAGGGATCTTACCTTGAAAGGTGCCCGGGAGAATGTATCAGTTCTGAATGGGGTTGCTCAAAGTCCAGGGGCTGATAATCAGTTTCCCCACTTTGCCATAAACAATGATATGTTGTATAGAGTGACCAAAAGGGGGGATGAAGTAGTGGAACAACTGCTGGTACCCAGTCCTTATCGACAAATGGTATTAAGGATGGCCCACTCGCATGTTTTAGGGGGGCACTTGGGGGCAGCTAAAACCCAAGAACGCATTCTGCAGCGATTTTATTGGCCGGGGTGTTATAAGGAAATAGCTGACTATTGCCAGTCGTGTCCCACCTGCCAGGTATCAGCCCCTGTCCCTCATTTCAAAAGTCCTTTGGTCCCTCTGCCAATCATTGAAGTTCCATTTGAACGGATTGCAATGGACCTCGTAGGACCCCTAGTAAAATCAGCTAGAGGTCATCAGTATATTTTGGTGGTAGTAGACTATGCCACCAGATACCCGGAAGCAGTCCCTTTAAGAAATACGTTATCAAAAAACATAGCGAGAGAGTTGTTCCAGATGTTTGCCAGAACTGGTATACCAAAAGAGATATTAACTGATCAGGGAACACCGTTTATGTCTAAAGTCATGAAAGAGTTATGTCGGATGTTAAAAATTAAACAACTGCGAACCTCAGTATATCATCCGCAGACAGACGGTCTGGTAGAACGGTTCAATAAAACACTTAAGAATATGTTAAAAAAGGTGGTAGAGAAGGATGGTCGGGATTGGGACTGTCTGCTACCGTACCTACTGTTCTCTATTAGAGAGGTTCCTCAAACCTCCACTGGGTTTTCACCTTTTGAATTATTATATGCTCGGCACCCTCGGGGGTTACTAGATGTGGCAAAGGAAACCTGGGAAAATGAGACTACCCCATATAAGAGTGTAGTGGAACACATTGCACAAATGCAAGAGAGGATATCTAAGGTCATGCCCATAGTAAAAGAACATATTCTGAGGGCTCAAGATAACCAAGCTCGAGTGTATAACAGGGCAGCCAAGGTTAGGCAGTTCTGTCCAGGGGACCGAGTGCTAGTTTTGGTACCCACAGTTGAAAGCAAATTCCTAGCTAAGTGGCAGGGGCCTTATGAGGTGGTTGAGAAAGTTGGGGAAGTTAACTACAAAGTTCACCAGCCTGGGAAAAGAAAACCTATCCAGTTGTATCATGTGAACTTGTTAAAACCGTGGAAAGATCGAAACTCCCTGGAAATGACTTGTTTGGTGGTAGAGGCTAAAACTAACAGTCAGGATGTCACAATTGCGGAGACCCTCTCCAAATCCCAAAAACAGCAATGCAAGGAACTGCTACAACAGAATAGGGATTTGTTCTCAGATTTGCCAGGTCTCACTAATTGTATTGAGCATGAGATTCGAACAAAACCACATGTTCGGGTAAACATAAAACCCTATAGAATCCCTGAGGCTCGTAAGGAAGTAATATCACAAGAGATCAAAAGGATGTTAGAGCTAGGAGTGATTGAGGAGTCCCGAAGTGGGTGGTCCAGTCCAATAGTTTTGGTACCAAAACCATCTGGGGAATGGCGGTTCTGTAATGATTACAGAAAACTCAATGAGGCTTCGGAGTTCGATGCCTACCCTATGCCAAGAGTAGACGAACTCATTGAGAGGTTAGGTCCAGCGCGGTATATTACTACGTTAGATCTAACAAAAGGGTATTGGCAGATCCCTCTATCAAAGGATGCTAAAGAAAAGACTGCCTTTTCCACACCTGAAGGGTGTTACCAGTATGTAAGGATGCCATTCGGTTTACAAGGTGCCCCAGCTACGTTTCAAAGGGCTATGGACAGGATCTTAGGCCCTCACAAAAAGTATGCAGCTGCATACCTGGACGATATCGTCATCTTTAGCCCAGATTGGGAGAGTCACCTGGGTAAAGTTCAAGCCATACTAGATTCCCTAAGAACAACCGGATTCACCATAAACCCCAAAAAATGTGCCATGGGTATGGAAGAGGCCAGATATCTCGGGTATGTAGTAGGGAGAGGTCTAATTAAACCCCAGATTAACAAAGTGGAAGCAATTCAAACCTGGCCACGTCCACTTACAAGAAAACAGATAAAAGCTTTCTTGGGAATAGTCGGCTATTACAGACGATTTGTACCAAATTTTGCTACGATAGCTGCCCCGCTAACGGAGCTTACAAAAGGTACAAAGTCAGTCATGGCTAGATGGACCCCGGAAGCTGAACAGGCATTTAACGAGCTTAAGCTACGGTTGTGCCAGCAGCCAGTATTAGTGGCCCCAGATTTTAGTAAGGAATTCATAGTGCAGACAGATGCCTCAGAGGTAGGTCTAGGCGCTGTGATGTCCCAAGAAGTTAGGGGGGAAGAACACCCGGTGTTATACCTGAGCCGAAAACTTACCCCCTGCGAAAAAAATTATTCTATTGTGGAAAAAGAATGTTTGGCGATAAAGTGGGCATTGGACTCCCTTAGATATTATCTACTGGGTAGGAGGTTCAGGTTAGTTTCAGATCATGCACCACTAAAGTGGATGTCTGAGAAAAAGGGGAGTAATGCCAGAGTAACGAGATGGTTTCTGACGTTACAGGATTTCAGTTTTTATATAGAACACAGGCCCGGGAAGTTGCATGGGAATGCCGACGCCTTATCAAGGGTACATTGTTTGATGGTAACAGGTGCCCAGCCCCTCGGCTTTAGGCAGAGGGGGAGGGTATGTAGTAACCTAGAGGGGAGAATCGTGGATGGTCAGTACGTCTCACTGAGAATGTATGCCTCAGTGATATAATTCCCGGAAATAAGTATACCAGTAACATTAGGTTGCTGGGAGGTTTTCGTTAAAGTGGATTTTGGGTCCGGGTTTTAGGAGTGACCAGAGAGCTTGGGTGGGACAGGTCACTCCCGTACTCCATCCCGGGTTTTCCTACTGTGTGGTTAAAAAGGGTGTGGGAATCTCAGCTGAGGAGATCAAGTGTGCACAGGCTAAAGGAAAGCTGAACAAGCTAAGAGGGAGGACTTGGTTTCTGAAAGACCCCAGAGAGTGGTGAGACCATATTGTTGTTACCTGATTTGGACTGAACACAGAATGTGGGACTTTATGTTATGCAATGTTTGTGGGCTGAAGAAAGCTTAAAGCTAAAGCTTGGACATGTTTACCTTTGTTTGCTGAAATAAACACTGCCTGTGGTGAAGACTGAACTGACACGCGTGTATGTGTGCACAGTGACAGAGTTAAAACTCCCACAATATATATTACCAATGGTTATTTTTACCTATCAGATTATAAACACCATTAGATATGTACTAAGATGAATAGTAACAGACTGCACAGCTGTAAGTAAAATACAATACATAAATATACCTTTATAAATTTGCTTTCTGCTTAGATATCTTTGACATGTGGAGTCATATTGAGATCATTAGCGTAAAGGGACACTTGAATCAGACTGGCGTCTTTGTTGTTTTTAATTCAATATACATAGAAAGCAATTTTATTTTAGAATTATTGTCTGTCTTTTATTCATACTATCAGTATGTTTTTTCAACACAACCTCTGTTTCATTGTTTCATCTTCAGTATAAGGATGTCTTGAATCTTGATGCATAGTTTTGTGGGGAAAGAAAAAAAAAACAATAAAAAATTAAAATAAAAACTATTCTGACTATACTGACTGAATTTTGTGGCATTTTTTTTATTTTAGTACTAGAAATTTATGAATAAACTTCTATAAGTTTGTTTTAATTGTTAAAAATGGGCTTGGATGGTACTATTTTGTGAACATCAGACTTGAAATCCGATTATAATTGCGAACCATTGTGTTTACATGCACTGTTTGTTTTTCAGTAGGATGCAAGCAATTCCTTTCTAACACTGAACACCATTTGACATTGAGATGTCAGACATTTGTAAACTGACGACAGACTCCTGTTAACATGCAGTGATTACAATTTTGCTTTGCTTATGAGATAAATATTTCATGCCAAATTCATTTATATATTTGTATAGGTTAATCATGTCCCCCCTTAGACATCTCTTCTGAAGACTAAATAAATTTAATTCTTTTAATCTTTCCTCATAACTAAGGTCCCCCATCAGTTTAGTCGCTCTCCTCTGTACTTTTTCCGGGTGCAGAGTATCCTTTTTGTGGACTGGTTCCCAGAACTGAACTGGATATTCCAGATGAGGCCGCACCAACGCTTTGTAAAGTGGTAATATTACATCCCTGCCCTGCGCCTCATTTAATACATGACAATATCCTGCTAGCCTTAGAAGCAGCTGATTGACATTGTAAGCTCTTATTTAACCTATAATCTACAAGGACACCCAAATCCTTCTATAAAAGTGACCCTCCCAGTGTTACATCAATGGGGCTGAGCTGTAATACCAAGCACAATGTATGACGCTATCCTTGGAAAGCTGCCGGAAAGCCACAACACTCAATGTAGCGCCGGTAAGCGTCGTGGCTTACTGAAACAGCTGATCAGTGGGGGTGCTGGGATTCGGACCCCCCCAATGTGATAATGATAACCGATAGTGAGGATAGGTCATCATTATCTTTTCCAGGGTAAACTCTTTCATCTTTTTTAATCATTCATGATAATATCAGAAATAATAAATAAATATAGTTCCAACTCAGTTACTGGACTACAAACAGCAGCCTTTTTCAAGGGTCATTTGGTTATCAACAAGTTGGTTTTGCTTGCCTTTGTTGTCCACCCCGTGAAAGCCATATAAACTGTCTTTGTGGTGTCAACAAGCTGATACCAATGGAGAGCACAGCTGTGTGTACAATGGACAGCAATTGTTTTGAAGGGTCTTAGAAATTGCCTGTGTGTACCCATGTGGTGTACATTTGGAGAATGGTGTACAATGGCCCTGAGGTAGTGGATACAACTTAAATTACTTATTTTAAGTGCAAGAACGCTATACACAGGAAGATAGGATCATTACAACAAGGACAGTCTTATTGTGTTGCTGGAAGCTGATTGGAGAGAAGTCAGCAAGAAGGACGGAAAATATCTGAGGAGCGGAAGGAGTTGCAGATGTATGTGGGTGTGACTGTGAATTCATTCTTGATTTTATATATATATATATATATATATATATTATAATATATATATATATATGTACATAGCTAGTTAGGCACTTCCTTCCCTACCCATTACCTATATGTTCACCTTGTTCCTATTCATTAATTACATAGTTAACCTTTCATTTCTATTTCTCTGTATCGTTAATAAATCCCCCTATTTTTGTAATTTACTATTAACTGGCACCCCACAACTCAGCAGATTCTACAACAACCCTTTTTCTTAACATATGTTTTCAGCTTCATCAACAATGTCCATGGATTCAGTTTGCGAACCAGTATACAGTTTCCTGGGTAGTGCCGAGTGACTGCCTGGTTTATCATCAGGGTTTTATTGTCTACACCAAGCATAGGATAAGGGATAATATAAGGTACAAAGACTGACGTAGTCCCTAACAGAAGTACTTTCTATGTGTTGATGAAATTTACGGCACCGGCCTAAAAGGACTAGGAGGTAAGCTGTTATCATAGATGAATATAAATGCCCCTATGATTTCCAACCTACACATTTATTGCTAGCTGTTCTCAAGTTGAGTTTTGATGAGGGCCCACTGCTTAGAGTTAAATTTGCTCTCCGACCTCTATCTTTCTCTGGTGCTGCCATCTCGGAGAAATACATCATGATGAGAGTGCTTTGTTTTGATGATGTATTACACTAATGCAGCTGTTTCTCTCTTGATATATGAGTGAAATAGATTATCACTGTGCTGTAGACTGATGATATATTACTTAAAAAGTGGTGCCATTTGGGATCGAAAGGGCAGATCAGATGTAATTATAGGATAAAAGCCAAGGTGCAGCTAAAAGCTGTTTTCTTTCTGACATTGGGGTTAACCTATCTTTTCAGCTGTTTTTTTCTCTCGTTATGTCTTTGTAGAAATAGGTGCTGTATGTTTGCAGAAGGATGCACAACACATTCTTCTTAATCTCCCTCAACATTATTCATAACCATATTTCAATGAGACACTTTACTAAATTACACGCTGTACACACCAGTGAGGACGGGGTTATCACGAAAGCTGTGTCATGAAATTGCAAGAGGAATGGAAGAATCCAGAGATTTTAGTAATAGCATACATTGGTAGTAGTAAGAATACATTCCTGTTATCCAGTGACACAAAATTTGTAGTAAAGTGCTCATAATGCTGTAAAAAAATAAAATAGTTGATACTCACCCTCATCAATCTGATGCATATCAGGTCTTCACTTCCTCATCCAGGCTTGACACACAGGAAATGGCAGGAGAAGACTTCAGAAAATCACAGCGACTAACTTACTTGGTTTTCAAGGAGTTAACATTGTCGCCTTGCATAGTTCCAGGGTCTTGGGTTAGAAGCTGACCAAGAGCAACACTTGCATGGGGCTCCAGGGTTCCACTCTGCTTTTCTCCCACACACCAAAATTGCACTTTAGATTGTGAACACCAGTGGAAACAGGGACTAATGTGCGTGATGATGATCTCTGTACAGAAGAAGAGAACAGGTCAGGAGCAGACATACCATATGTGACTTTAGCAGCTACTCAAGGACCTATTAGGTAAGTGGGACCCACTGCCACCATAAAAGCAGCTTTTTACTATCTATTAGCTTGTAGGTTATGATTTTCATGGTTCACAATTACTGGTAAATTAGAGATAAATAATTGGATGTTCTATTATAGGCTATGAAGAGGCACATTTTTTTAATAAATTTTTTATTTTAGTCATTTATATAGCGCTGAGATATTCTGCAGCGCTTTTAAAACATTATCATTACTTGCTGTCTTCAGTGGAGATCCCAATCTATATTCCCTTTTCAGTATGTCTTTGGAGTGTGGGTGGAAACTTGAGAACCCAGAGGAAACCCATGCAAACACGGGGGCAGGGGGGGTGGTTTCCCCGGGCGCCAAATTGCAGAGGGCACCAGGCCTATTGCTCCCGTCCCTTCCATTATGCCTCATAGACTTTAGGCCACTAGGTCACGATTACCTCACTGTGACCTCCTGCGTCGAGTCTCACAAAATGACGTGATGACGTGGCACGGGAAGGCACAGTGAGGCGTTCGTGACCACCTGCCCCAAGACGCCATAAGCTGTGATGGAGAGAGGTAAGTATTTTTTTTTTTATGTATGTACCCTACCCTAATTGCGGAGGTACTGGGGGCACTATGGGGATGGGGGAGGAGCAGAGAGAGGAGGACCGAGGACATTATACTAATAAGAGTGGCCACTATACTAATAACAAAGAGGGGGCCATTATATTATTAATAAAGAGGGGGCCATTATATTAATAATAAAGAGGGGGATATTATCCGAGTAACAAGGAGGGGTCCATTATATTAATAATACAGGGAGTGCAGAATTATTATGCAAGTTGTATTTTTGAGGATTAATTTTATTATTGAACAACAACCATGTTCTCAATGAACCCAAAAAACTCATTAATATCAAAGCTGAATATTTTTGGAAGTAGTTTTTAGTTTGTTTTTAGTTTTAGCTATTTTAGGGGGATATCTGTGTGTGCAGGTGACTATTACTGTGCATAATTATTAGGCAACTTAACAAAAAACAAATATATACCCATTTCAATTATTTATTTTTACCAGTGAAACCAATATAACATCTCAACATTCACAAATATACATTTCTGACATTCAAAAACAAAACAAAAACAAATCAGTGACCAATATAGCCACCTTTCTTTGCAAGGACACTCAAAAGCCTGCCATCCATGGATTCTGTCAGTGTTTTGATCTGTTCACCATCAACATTGCGTGCAGCAGCAACCACAGCCTCCCAGACACTGTTCAGAGAGGTGTACTGTTTTCCCTCCTTGTAAATCTCACATTTGATGATGGACCACAGGTTCTCAATGGGGTTCAGATCAGGTGAACAAGGAGGCCATGTCATTAGATTTTCTTCTTTTATACCCTTTCTTGCCAGCCACGCTGTGGAGTACTTGGACGCGTGTGATGGAGCATTGTCCTGCATGAAAATCATGTTTTTCTTGAAGGATGCAGACTTCTTGTCATGGTCTTACCTGCTTGCTGCTCTCCTTCGTTTGACACGTGCTGGCGGCCATCTTGGGTTCTGGGTTTCTTGTAGCCTTCCACCCTGCGGCTCCTCCTTCCCCTGGGAGGAGCTGGATGCCTAGCTCATATATATAGGAGGTCTGTGGCTTCAGTTCCTTGCTTGGTCCTCCTGTGTTCACATGCTTCTAGACTGCTGCTGCTTCTGGTTCCTGATCCTGGCTTCGTCTGACTACCCTGCTGGTTCCTGATCCTGGCTTCGTCTGACTACCCTGCTGGTTCCTGATCCTGGCTTCGTCTGACTACCCTGCTGGTTCCTGATCCTGGCTTCGTCTGACTACCCTGCTGGTTCCTGATCCTGGCTTCGTCTGACTACCCTTCTGGTTCCTGACCTCTGGCTTCGCAAAGACTCTGCTCGGTTTCACCATCCGTTTGGACTTTTGCTTTACAGCTTTATTTTCAATAAAGCCTTCTTATTTTCTCTTATCTCTTGTTGTACGTCTGGTTCATGGTTCCGTGACACTTCTTCCTGTACCACTGCTTGAAGAAGGTGTCTTCCAGATGATACCAGCCCAAACCAGTACTCCACCTCCACCTTGCTGGCGTCTGAGTCGGACTGGAGCTCTCTGCCCTTTACCAATCCAGCCACGGGCCCATCCATCTGGCCCATCAAGACTCACTCTCATTTCATCAGTCCATAAAACCTTAGAAAAATCAGTCTTGAGATATTTCTTGGCCCAGTCTTGACGTTTCAGCTTGTGTGTCTTGTTCAGTGGTGGTCGTCTTTCAGCCTTTCTTACCTTGGCCATGTCTCTGAGTATTGCACACCTTGTGCTTTTGGGCACTCCAGTGATGTTGCAGCTCTGAAATATGGCCAAACTGGTGGCAAGTGGCATTTTGGCAGCTGCACGCTTGACTTTTCTCAGTTCATGGGCAGTTATTTTGCACCTTGGTTTTTCAACACGCTTCTTGCGACCCTGTTGACTATTTTGAATGAAACGCTTGATTGTTCAATGATCACGCTTCAGAAGCTTTGCAATTTTAAGAGTGCTGCATCCCTCTGCAAGATATCTCACTATTTTTGACTTTTCTGAGCCTGTCAAGTCCTTCTTTTGACCCATTTTGCCAAAGGAAAGGAAGTTGCCTAATAATTATGCACACCTGATATAGGGTGTTGATGTCATTAGACCACACCCCTTCTCATTACAGAGATGCACATCACCTAATATGCTTAATTGGTAGTAGGCTTTCGAGCCTATACAGCTTGGAGTAAGACAACATGCATAAAGAGGATGATGTGGTCAAAATACTCATTTGCCTAATAATTCTGCACGTAGTGTAAAGAGGGGGACATTATACTAATAACAAAGAGGGGGACATTATATTAATAATAAACAGGGGGACATTATACTAATAAAAAAGATGGGGGCCATTATATTAATAATAAAGAGGGGGACATTATACTAATAAAAATGGGGGGCCACAGAGGAGGACATTATACTCAGTGATGGATTATAATAGGGGCGTTTGGGTCGGCAGCCCCGGGCCCAGGGTGAGTGAAGGGCCCATCGCCAATTTGCCATCCCTAACGCCCCATTTGCACCACAAAAATCAACAACACAGCCCACATGATGTAATATGTCTGCACTCTGCAGTTGGCAATACGCTGATGCGCTGCCTGCTGCAGTAACAGCAGGGCCCGGTCCCCGTCAGCGGTGGAATCCAGGAGTAAGGAAGAGTGAGAACATGAACAAGAGTGAGAAGAGAGAGGTCTCGAAGCGGGGCATGTGAACTTATTGCACCTCCTCCGGCACACAAGTCAAAGCTGATTATCTTCGCCAGCCACCGACATGCCCACCCCATCTGTGACCTCACTAATGCCCGCCCCTCCTTCTCAGCGCCAGCCAGCTTCATCAGGCCGTGGTTTGGGTCTGTGTGCAGCCAGGAATGCCAGAGTGAGCACTGCGGCCAAAGCTCCTCACAGATGCCCAGGCCAGCACACCAAGTTTTTGAACATCAAAATGGTGAATTATTAATCCCTGTATGATACAGGGATTAATAATCCACCATTTTGATATTCAAACACTCGCTGGGCTGGGCATGTGTGAGAAGTTTCAAAACTGGTTCTACGGAAAATTTACTTAGTTGTCTCTAGCAACCAATTAGATTCCACCATTCATTTTTCAGATCTCCTTTGGGAAATGAAAGGTGGAATTCAATTGTTTGCTATAAGTAACCCAGTCAGTTTTCCTTTATCACCAGTTTTGATAAATCTTCCCCTCTAATAAAAAAAATCTATTTAATATATGATTTGAATGACCTTTTACCATTGTTATAAAAACTTCAATAAAGGGTTGAAGTTTGGAAAGAATTTTATGTTGTATATTTCTTCTTAAATATTTACTATAAATAGAAATAACTATGGGGCAGAACACAGAATGGGGGTTGGGTCATTGATAAATAGAGGAAAGGGGTCCGAGTTCGGGAAACAGCCCCAGGCCTATGATGCACTTAATGCTCCCCTGATTATACTAATAACAAGGAGGGGGCCATTATATCTACTAATAATACAGAGGTGGCCTTTATATATACTAATAATAAGGAGGGGCCATTATAATAATAATAAAGAGGGGCCATTATTATAATAATACAGAGGGGGCCATTATACTAATAATACAGAGGGGGCCGTTATGCTAATAATAAAGAGTGGGCCAGTATATTAATAATAAAGAGGGGGACATTATACTAATAATAAAGATGGGGCATTATACTAATAATACAGAGGGGGCCTTTATACTAATATTAAAGAGGGGGCCATTATAATAATAATACAGAGGGGGCCATAAAAATAATATATAGAGGGGCCATTATTCTAATAATAATAATAATAATAATAATATAGAGGGGCCATTATAATAATAATACAGATGGGGCCATTATAAGAATGATACAGAGGGGGCCATAATAATAATTACAATAATACAGAGGGGTCATTAATATTATTAATAATAATAATACAGAGGAGGCCATTATTATTAATATTAATAATAATAATACAGAGGCCCGGCCCCAGACTTTAGGTCACCGTGTGTTCTGAATTCTGGGTCCTCACACCCATCTACCACATTATCTGTACTCAGAGAGTTATCACTGTGTTATCTGTGGAGTTACGTAGGACTGCAAGTGATCTACTACATTATCTGTTAAAAGGGGCGTGCCCACAGGCTGGGGGGGGTGCAATTTTTGGCTTGCCCCGGGTGCTGGCAACCCACGCTACACCACTGATTACACCCAAGAGTTCTTAAAGGCTATGTACACCTTTGATGTCAATTTTTTTTATATTTGCATTTAACTTATTGTTGGCTAAAAATCATATTTCCAATTGGTCTTTATATCTTTTCACTTTCACTTTGTGCCAGTCATCTAATAAGTCAGTCTGCTCCTCAGATGACAGAAATGAAAAAAAATCCACAGGCAGCTATTAGAGCTTGTCAGCTCTGTACAGAAAAAAGGATTCCATATTGTTAATAAAGACCAACTGAAAAAGTGATTTTTAGGTCAAAATAGGTATAATGCAATAATTTTAAAAAAATTGCCCCCAAAGGTGTACATAGCCTTTAAAGAACTGATTTCAGTTATTGCTGTGCACCTGTTCATAATTTTTAGAGATTCCCTAGAATGGTATAGACGCAAGGTAGATGTGGTGCACATATTCAAAAATGGCTCTGTGTCTTCCTCAGGAAATTATAGACCACTAAGCCTAATTTACATTGTGGGAAAAATATTTGAAGGGCTTTCAGAGGACTATATAAAGGAGTTCATAACTATAAAAATATCATATGTGATAGCCAACATAGGTTTACCAAGTACAGAGGTTGTCAGACTAACCTGATTTGTTTTTATGAGGAGGTGAGTAGAATTCTGGAGAGAGGGGCAGCTGTGGATGTAGTGTTCTTGGACTCTGCAAAGACATTTGATACTGTCCTTCATAGGCGTTCAACAGGTAAAGTATATATATTAGGTAAAGGTAAAGTCTCTATGTTAGAGATAAGCAAAGTGATTGTAAATTAATCATATTTGTTGCAAATTTCACAAAAATTCTACTGCCAAGCGAATTAGAAGTTTTGATGTTTCACTTCGGACGAATTCCCCAAAACGGTACCCGTGCAATTTTACAGTGGAAATTGGCAGGGGAGACAACAGGAAAAGTGAAGATGGAGGAGCACATGACCCTGGGAGAGAGGGGGCTTGCCCTGATTGTCCCAGAGGCTGACATATACAGCCTCTGGGACAATCAGGGGCAGGATTTTGGAAGGCCCTTCAACCTCCGGGATGAAGAGATCCATTCTAAGAGCAGCTTGCAATCTAAAATCTTGTGTCTGCCAAAAGGTTATTACAGACACCAGCCAGTAATCTTGGTGTGGTAGGAAGAGTATAGGGACATACAGTACAGACCAAAAGTTTGGACACACCTTCTCATTCAAAGAGTTTTCTTTATTTTCATGACTATGAAGGCATCAAAACTATGAATTAACACATGTGGAATTATATACATAACAAACAAGTGTGAAACAACTGAAAATATGTCATATTCTAGGTTCTTCAAAGTAGCCACCTTTTGATTTGATTACTGCTTTGTACACTCTTGGCATTCTCTTGATGAGCTTCAAGAGGTAGTTCCCTGAAATGGTCTTCCAACAGTCTTGAAGGAGTTCCCAGAGATGCTTAGCACTTGTTGGCCCTTTTGCCTTCACTCTGCGGTCCAGCTCACCCCAAACCATCTCGATTGGGTTCAGGTCCGGTGACTGTGGAGGACAGGTCATCTGGCGCAGCACCCCATCACTCTCCTTCATGGTCAAATAGCCCTTACTTTCAAAGTTTTCCCAATTTTTGGGCTGACTGACTGACCTTCATTTCTTAAAGTAATGATGGTCACTCGTTTTTCTTTACTTAGCTGCTTTTTTCTTGCCATAATACAAATTCTAACAGTCTATTCAGTAGGACTATCAGCTGTGTATCCACCTGACTTCTCCTCAACGCAACTGATGGTCCCAACCCCATTTATAAGGCAAGAAATCCCACTTATTAAACCTGACAGGGCACACCTGTGAACTGAAAACCATTTCAGGGGACTACCTCTTGAAGCTCATCAAGAGAATGCTACTTTGAAGAACCTAGAATATGACATATTTTCAGTTGTTTCACACTTGTTTGTTATGTATATAATTCCACATGTGTTAATTCATAGTTTTGATGCCTTCAGTGTGAATCTACAATTTTCATAGTCATGAAAATAAAGAAAACTCTTTGAATGAGAAGGTGTGTCCAAACTTTTGGTCTGTACTGTATATAGTAAGGCAGATGAGGGTTTTATCATGGAAAAGATAGGGAAGGAGAGACTGTTCACTCAGATGTCATACAGCTGCGGGCAATTGAGAAGTTCATGTTGCACTACAAATTCTACCATCAAAATCCCACTGCAACCTCATTTGTTTCTGTTTCCACAGTTCATAAGTGTTTTATAGGCTTATCGCCAGCACCTCCACCCCCTGCGTCAATAGCATACATACTCCTGCAAACACATTGTCACAAAGATAACGAGCAGTGGCACTTGGGGCAATTACAGAGGAGGGAATCATAAGGGGGCTAAGAAGCCCACGATGACATATCACAGTCTGATAAAAGTGATGATGATGATTGTGTGTTGGACAGGACCTAGGAGCTGGATTGGGCTGCTAAAGAGGAGGTTGCATCAGAGGAGAAGGTCTTTACCCAACACATGACCTGTTTCCTTTTTTCATTGACTTCTGGGGAGGCAGACTGGAACAGTGGCGATAACTGGCCCAGTTTTCTCTTGCCATACTGTCTTGTCCAGCATCCAGTGTCATCTCAGAGAGGGTTTTTAGCAAGGCGGGTGGTGTCATCACACCCAGACAAACTTGTCCTCCATTAGTGTACAAAACATAACTTTTGTCAAAATTAATGTGGCATATGGGGTACCCAAAAACCATTCTAACAAAATCTGCCTACAAAAACCATATGGCGCTCCTTTCCTTCTGACCACTGCCATGCGCCCCTACAGCAATTTACCACAACATGTGGGGTATTTCTGTAAACTGCAGAATGAGAGTAATGTATATTGAGGTTTATTTTACTGTTAATCCTTGCTGCGTTGCAAGAAAAAAATTGATTAACGTAAAAAATCTACAAAAAAATGAAATTTTTTAATTTCACCTACATTTTTTGTAACATCAATTTGATATAATTTAAGGGGTGTAGTTTCGAAAATGGGGTCATTTTTGGGTGGTTACCATTAGAAAACCCCTCAAAATCACTTTATAACTGAATTGGTGCTTAAAAAAATGGTTTTGGACATTTTATTGAAAATTTTAAAAATTGCTTCTAAAATTCTAAGCTTTCTAACGTCCTAAAAAGGTTAAATGACGTTTACAAAATTATGCCAACATAAGGTAGACATATGGAAAATGTAAAGTAATCACTATTTTGTGAGGTATTACTATCTGCCATAAAAGCAGAGAAATTCATATTTAGAAAATAGCGATTTCTTTCAAAATTTTCAAAATATTTAGGATTTTTTAATAAATAAAGCTAAAACATATTGACTCAAATTTATCACTAAGGCCGAATGCACTACAGTAATACACTACACGAGTGTATTACTGTACAGCAGCGGCGGCATGAAGCGCACGGCGTCATAGCAACCAATGACGCCGTGCGCTCCTGCTCTGAACAGGAATGCAGCCCGGCATACCACGGACCACTCTCGGCCACGGAACACGGCCGTGTGCATTAGGCCTAACATTAAGTACAATGTGTCACGAGAAAACAAGTTCAGAATGTCTTGGATAAGTAAAAGCTTTCCAAAGTTATTACCACAAAAAGTGACACATGTCAGATTTGCAAAAACAGGCCTGGGATTTAAGGTGAAAAGTGGCTTGGTACTGAGGTGATACACTTTATTTATTTATTTATTAAGAAAGGGAGGTGACTTCTGGATTATCCTTTAGTTATGATTAGAAAAGAAAATATTGTATAACCAAAAACTGTTGGTATCAAAAGTGGCAATGCGCCAATGCTAAATGGCAGTGTATGTGGTCGCATTGAAATCCAGCAGGTTTGAATTTTTTTGCAACTGTTATGACATGGCTTTGTTAACATGCATGTCACAAAGTGACCATATTCATTATCATTAGTTATATATAATATAGCATAATATAGCATTGCAACATTATTTTATTGTTGCATGGCCAAAGTTACCGTGTAGCCCTAGCCGTAGGGCTCATGCACACTACACTATTACTTCAATGTGCTATGCATGTTTTTTGCAGATGGCACATTGACCTATTCATTCCTATGGGGCTATGCACACATCCATATTTTTTGCGGACCCATGTGGTCATTCCACAAATTATAGAGCAGGCCCTATTCTTGTCCATATTTGCAGACACAAATAGTAATTTCTATTAATGGTAGTGAGAGATAATTGTGGAATGCACATGGAAGGTATCCATTTTTATGGATCTGTTTTTGCGGACTGAAATATGAATACAGCCGTGTGCATGAGGCCTTAAATATACTTTTGTGTAGAAAATTTACATTCACCGTCTGATTTTGCAGCCCCAAATATTATGTTTAAAATTAAATCTGAAATACTTGAGAATGTCAGGTTTAATAAATTCACTATTAGATATTGGTTTAAGACAATAACATTAGTAAAACAATGTATGAAGGTTTCTCTTATTCAATTTAAAGGGGTTGACCCACAAAAAATATTCATTGGTTTTCAAACCAGCACCTAATTTTATAACTGCATGTAATTAAAAATTTAGTACAGCCATGGAATTATTCAATAAAATGTATCTGGATAGGACAGATTTTTTCTTATTTAATGAATGGGGAGATCTCTGGATCCACATGAGATACATGGCAGGTTCTAGCTTTATTAGAAAGAGATTGTGATGTACTATATGATGTCTAATTTTCATTTTTAACAAGAACCATGGGATAACCACTTTAAATAAAAATAAATTAAAAAAAACACATGGCCCCACTAATTAGATTAATTATGTACCAACAGGTGAGGGAGCTGATTTGCTGACCAATGAAATAATAAAAACAAACTCATTGTAGGTGTGAGGTAATTATTTTATGCCCTTATATAGCTCTTCTATATTCCGCAGCTTTACAGACATTAGCATCACACTGCCCCCAATGGGGCTCACAATCTAAGCTCCCTATCAGTATGTCTTTGGAGTGTGGGAGGAAACCCCCATAAACAAGGGGAGAACATACAAACTTCATGCAGATACAAAATATCCAAAAATATTAAAATTAATCCATTATTGTTTTCTCTTTAAGGGTATACTCACAGGACAAAATACATGTTGGAAATATCTGACATTTATTTGCCACGGAATCTGAGGCAGAAATGTGAGGCTGCAATGGACTTATCTGTGTACAGCCAGTTTCAGTCACTTTTTTGTGAAACGTGGTTTTATAAGTATAGGTGACAAAAAAAACTAATGGAAAAAATGCAGTGTAAAAATATCCTAAAATCTATCCTAAAGTGATGCAAAGAGGATTAAAACTGAGTTTCACAACAGATATAGTATATATTCTTTTACTGAAATACAGTCCTAAATGTCCACACTCTCCAACTGGTGATTATATTTATTGTAGGCATAGCTGCACCTCATTCACATCATAAAGCGTTGATCATATTTGTATGTATGTCACATCAGTCATTCACATAACACACAGCTGCTGACCATCTGCAGATAGGCCAGTTCCACTATTGATTGGTAACACCATCTTCGAAAAAAGGAAACAACATGCAAATTCTACTGCAACATCTCCTCTGTGGCCTTCCATCCAGCACTCTCGCTCCAATCTATTCTCAACTCTGTTGCCAGGTTAATCCACCTCTCCCCTCATTTCTCCTCTGCCAATCTCTTCACTAGCTCCCCATTGCCCAGCGAATTCAGTTTAAAATACTTACAACTACATATAAGGCCGTCCACAATCTGTCCCCTCCTTATATCTCTGACCTGCTTTCTCGATACATCACCACACATAATCTCAGATCCTCACAGGGCCTCTTCCTCAGTTGTCCTCTCATCTGTTTCTCACACAATCGACTACAAGATTTCTCACGTGCCTCTCCCCTACTCTGGAACTCACTACCCCAACACATCAGGCTCTACCCAACATCCAAAGCTTCAAGAGTAACCTGAAAACCCGCCTTTTCAGGAAAGCCTACCATCTGCAATGAGCATGCTGCCACCACACAGCCACAAGAGCAGCCTATACACTGACCTACTGTGCTCTCCTTCCCTTATAGATTGTAAGCTCTTGCAGACAGGGTCCTCTACCCCTTTGTACCAGTCTGTTAAAAGTTTCTTATTTCTGTGTAACCCCAGCTGGATGTACAGCACCATGGAATTAATAGCGCTTTAAAAAGAATAATATTAATAATAATTCACATGTTAAATTGGCTTCTGGTGTATTCAGGAATTATGAAGCAAATGGCACAAGCATATTTATTTGTGGAGAGCAAAAAGGCCTTGTTACCCTTTGAGCATTTGATATATATTATTTGCTACATGTATCCCTTTTACCTATAACTCACCCAAGATGTATGAAAGAACTGCAAAAAATAAAGTGTAGTAATGCTTTTGAACTGTAGGTGGTGATGCACAGCACTCCTATTGTGATCTGTATACTTAGTTACAACACACCTTCTCATGTACTCTCTATAGTACGCAGGATACACTGATTTCTATACAAATATAAAAGTAAAAATAACGCCAAAGGCATTCCTGAAGTTCCGGTCTTAACCTGCTAATAAGGCGCTTTCTAGCTCATCTGTTCCTGGATATACCATCAAAAATTCATCACTTTTACTATATACATTTCAACAGTTTCCTGTGGGTTCAAAAATCTGTTCTTTTTTCTCTAACTTGATTACAAATGGCAAGTTGTTCATAATGAACTACTTATGACAATTATAAATATCCTACAATAAACCTCAACCAGAAATATTAGGTAGATAACAGTGAGCACATAGAAAAATGACTACATAAAGCCAACCAAAAAACAAAACTATGATGTTCTCATATTATTTAGAAACATCATATCATGTGTTATTTTAAACACAATAATAGCATGATTAAATAGCATCAAAAGGAAAGAAGAAAGCAAGCATACTCTGCCCCTGATGTATGTGAGAGAAGTCTGATGAGTGTGAGTGGCCATCTTTTGTACAATCAATGACAGTTAGTGAACTTGATATAATCATTCCCCTTGCAACACCAGTTGCATGTAGATTTTTAGTGAGGAATATGCGTTAAGGTAATTTTTTTAATGTAATTTGAGAAATGATAAGAGAGGTATCATTGCTCTGTGGAGCATGTATGACAAACTTGAAAAGACTGAAGGACACAGGATATGAGCGCACAGAGGAGGAGGAGTTACAGGATAAATAACATTGAAATTACAGCATAGATAACGTTATTAACCAAATATAACAATTGCCACTAGATTGCAGCAAAGTAGACTAAGGGATTAACAGACATAACACACTCTTCATCTTTATACCTTATGAACTGTGCCATTTTCACTTGGAAAGATCTTTGACATAATTTCCATGGCCATTTATTTCTTTCCACTTTCTGTTCCTTCATGAGAACAAGATCTTCCTGTAAGTTCGGTTTGGCGTGCTGCAATTTTTTTCCCATCTACTCCAGAAACAGCCAGATGTTGAAAACTTCTCCACTATCTTTGATGTAGGATACCAGATGTAGATTTTTTGGGTGGACTAAGAACAGTTCCAAACTACTCAGGTGATTCTGGATCCATGGATAGAAGAACAAGAGGCCTTGAGTTGACAATAGCAGACACTTTAGTTAAGAAGGTGGTTAAAGTTTTTGAAGTACACCTTGAGAAATTTGAATCCATGAGCATAGAAACCAGTATCCTACGAGTGATGCCTATCATCCTTTCCCACGATCTGCCCATGGGAAGGCTTAAAGGCTATGTACATCTTTGGAGGCAATTTAGGTTTAAGATTGTATTATACTCATTTATGGCTAAAAATCATATTTTTAATTGGCCGTTATTGAAAATGTTGAGCCATTCTGTCACAAAGAGTTAACTGTTTTTCTAACTGAATGGCCAGTACTTTCAGTTTCACTTTGTGCCTATGTAATAACCCTCATGTCTAAACTACTGATAGGTCATAAACACTTATTTAAGACACATTCTTATCAGTAATATAAGGATTGAGCTTTAACAGGTGTTTATAATGTCAGAGAGCAGAGATAAGAAGTCTGTCTGCTCCTCAGAGGATGGAAAAGACACAAAAATCCACAGGTGACTAGTAGAGCATATCAGCTTTGTACAGAAAAAAGGATTCCATATTGCTAATAAAGACCAATTGAAAAAATGATTTTAGCTCAAAACAAGTACAATGCAATAATTTAAAAAAAAAATTGCCTCCAAAGGTGTACATAGCCTTTAATGATCCATGTGTAACCATTGTCAGCCAAGTAATCCTGGACTAGCTTACAGTTCATTTGCAAGGCACCTATGAAGTTGATTCCACAGTCAGATCTCAAACGTTTTACTGGTCCTCTAATGGCAAGAAATCGTTTTAAAGCATTAAAAGGGTTTTTTAAGACACCCGGAACCCCTGCTTTTCAGCTGTTTGTGAGCCTCCATGAGCTCTGTGGCCTTCTCTGTGCTTACCAAGCACAGCGCCCGTACATTGTATAGCAGCTGTGCTTGGTATCGCACTGAGCCCCATTCACTTGAATGTGGCTAAGCTGCGCATAGGTGACATGACAGAGGAACATGTCGTCACTGGCCTAGGGAAAGCTGTGAAAGCGGTGCTGCCTTCTCAAACTGCTGTTCGGCAGGGAGTCCCGGTTGTCGGACCCCCTTGATCAGATACTGATGACCTATCCTAAGAATAGGTCATCAGAATTCATGTCTTAGAAAACCGTTTAATGAAACTGGAAGTGTTCATGGATAATATCACTTTTATGTGTATATCTCATACACTCATGCATGTGAACAAACCTGCATGATCTCTGCATAACGACTCTGGTACTATGTGCAGTGACTGCCCATGGCCCAGAGACGTCAAGGATGACATACTGTAAGTAAATGAAGGTTGAATCAAACAATGGCCACAGCACTCATCAAAGGATTTGGCTTTTGTTAGGTGCACATCCCTTGTTGGTCCTTCTCCACCTAGGGATCCGAAGATAAGCAAAATATAATTACAGACAGCACACTTACATATTCAAGTTTTAACATGCGTATCATTATTTTATTCAGCAAGTAAGTAGTACAGACATCAGAACAGCGACAATTCCGGCCTACATTAGATGGTCCTTTTTCAAGCTAATTACAGAAATACAATATAGCAATATATTAAATCACATAATTCATAAATGAGAAATAGATCAAATAACCATGATTCTATAGCACTATAAAGGTTGGCCCATGAAAAAGTAGCCCACATCCAGTGATAGTAGGACAAGATGAAAGAGCAAGTGAATATTGTTTTAATTACCCACAAGTCACAAAAGATGCAGAAAGTGGTCCCCGTTCAGGACTATGCATCTTTGGGCATTATGTTGGCTGATACTGTGTTTGTGATGTTTTCTTTGAATTCATCCAGGGGATGTCGATTGTTAGCGTGCACTTTTTGTTTTAAATTTTTTCCCCATAGATAATAAATCGCATGTAGACAAGTCTGGGGAACGTGGTGGCCCTAACCCCTTGCTCACAGTTCGCTCCTCCGTAAACAGTTCATGAACCAGGGCCAATGAGTTCAATGAGGTGTGGCATGTTGCCCCATCTTGTTGGAAAATGCAGGACATTTTTTCTATTGCAGCATCACAGTGTCAGCCAACATAATCCGACATGCCCAAAGATGCATAGATGTGAACGGGATCCACTTTCAGCATGTTTTGTGACTTGTGGGCAATTAGAAAAAAATGAAATAAAGAGCAATAAGTGGGCACATTGTTGTGACACCCAGGTACACTCCCAACGAGAAATCAAAAATTATCTTCACGATGTGGAGGGGGAATGTATAATTCGTAACTTAATGTAAATGTATAACTGAACGGTCTTACCGGATCCTGTGGACCATTCAGTTAAACATTGTTAATTACTGACACCTGTTACCATTGGGTGAAATATTTATTACCAGCATGGGGGTGTATCTTTTAGAATAACCCCAATTGCTTCGTCTTTATATTTGTTGGTGTTCTGTATCTTTATGTTTTATTGTATACCTAGTAAAAGTTAAGGTTTATTATACATTCCCCCTCCACATAGTAAAGTTAATTAAAAAAAACTATTTACTTGCTCATTCATCTTGTCATACTATCGCTGTAGGTGGACTACTTTTTCATGGGCCACCCTATAGTATAATAAACATGATTAGGAATAGAATATAAATACAATAAATCAATTGCAGTGGAATTTTGTCTGAACTATACAACACAAGTGTAGTGCAAGCACAATAGATCAATTGACATGGAATTTAAAGGTGTTCTGCAGTTCTTTTAAACTGATGATCTGTCCTCTGGACAGATCATCAGAATCTGATCAGAGGGGGTCCGACACCTGGGACCCCTGCCGATCAGCTGTTTGAGAAGGCAGTGGCGCTCCAGGAGCGACGTGGCCTTCTCTCGGTTTACCTCGGGCCCAGTGACGTCATAACTAGTATCACTGGCCTGGGCGAGGCTAAGCTCTGTTAACTTGAATGGAGCTTAGCCGCGCCTAGGCCAGTGATACTAGTCGTGATGTCACTGGGCATGCGGTAAACAGTGAAAAGTCTGCGGCGCTACTGCCAGCACCGCTGCCTTCTCAAACAGCTGATTGGCTGGGATCCCGGGTGTCGGACTCCCACCGATCAGATGCTGATGATCTATCCAGAGGATAGATCATCAGTTTAAAAGACTGCAGAAACCCTTTAATCAGAATAATTGAGAACGTGATCAAAACATACATAAATGATATCTGTAGGTAAAATAACTGAAGAGTAGTGCAGTGTATATAGATTTATGACCACGGTAGGACAGAACAGTAGGAAGGAATGGGGAGAAAGCAGGGGCAGATGTCCAGATTAAATGGTACATTCCTTGGTCGGTGTATCTACTATGATAGGATTTAAATGTGTGAAGCATATAACCACATGTAACAGCCATCGCTGATAGTTATATCTGCCTTTATGCCAAGTATATAATTATATTTGATATATTGGGAGTCGTTTGGTGATTTATTAGAGCAAGAGGAAGATTCAGGGCAGCGTGTCCATAAGGAAAGTACAAGCAATTTGTAAAGCTTACCAAGTCTAGAGCACTCAAAGTATGATCAGGCTGCCACATGTGCATGGGGAAAATGGTGCAGGTTAAATTACTCTCCCTAATGATGTGGTTATCTAGCAGCCAATTATAGACCTTGTCATCACCACGACAGGTGGAGTGGAGATGAGGTAACAGTGATGTATCAGGGCACAATGAAAGCCATTGGTCATCATCACATATCCAGCAATTAGGGTTGGATAATGCCTGACCCCAGGGGCATATGCATTCCAATCAAGGTGAGTATTGGCCATCTTTAAAGCGGGTAATGTGGTAAATGAGCAATAGGTGTATTGGTCAGAGGCAAGACTATATGCCATTATTAAGGAGGACATTGCTACGAGGATCCTCTATTGTAAGGGGCTGATTTTGGTCATCTTGGGGAATTTACATACGTCCGAATAGAAAGGTCATCTTGGGACCAACACCACTTTCCCTAAAGGTGGGGAGGGATTTTGGTAAATTCGATAAATTCTGTAGACCAATAGACATAGGGCACAGCTTTTTGGATACCTCATGTGACTCGAGTTATATGTGAAATGATTCATGTCATATCTTAACCAGATGTGAGGTGGAATGACACATTTGCAATCTGGCTCTATCGATTTTTTAATTGTCAAGGGAGAAGAAGGTCAGAAGGGTCTAGGACTTCCTTGAAAATACCTAAATATGGGACTATCTGTGTGCACTGTTTATTGCCATATAAGTGGACTAAACACAAATATGAAGTATGACATGAAAGCAAGAGGATCTATTGTGTAACATATTGTGTGGCAAATATTACTGTATAGATAAGTACAATTTAACTCTAGAGGTTGAAGTAGTTAACATAATCAATAATGGGAGAGAAGAATTAATACCATGATGTGGTTCCAAGGACCATGCCAGTGCTTTTTGGGTGTCCCCATCAGTACAACACTTGTCCATTCATTCAACAATACAATAAATGTCCTTATTGTTCACATACATTTATATTCCTTGTTCAGGCCACCAGGATATAAAGTCCAGAGGAGCTGAATCCACTGCATCCCCCATTCATGAAGGACTTCTTCCCAGTCTCCTCCCCTTCTAGGCGGAGGAATCCGATCAATAACCTGTAGGTGTATTTGGCTAATTGTATGTGTGCATTCAATGAAGAGTTCAACTAAAGGGGGTTCTAATTTACCAGTACAGATGTTCGATTTATGTTGACCAATGCAGTCTTAGATTTTTTGAGTGGTCTCTTCTACATTTCCAAGTCCATAGGGGCATTTTATTAAATAGACTACATAGTTGGTTAAACAAGAGAAATGTCCTTTAATGGTGAATTTTTTACCTGTGGATGGGTGGGAAAATGTAGGGCCTTTTGTTACATTGCCGCACTGGGCCCATCCAAAACAAGAAAAGGTGCTTGTGTCTGGTCTACCTGTGATGGTTGATTGGATATTCATCTTCCTAGGACCCAAGTCTGATTTAACCAATCCATCTCCAATTTTCCTTCCATTCATCTGTAGGACATCAGTGGTTCATCTAAGAAATGTTGAGAAGGCGCCTCTGTAGTATGTACCAGTGTTTGTAGATAATTTTCCTGATTTCTGAACTCTGTGTGGTATATGTGGTAATGCAAGGAATCCTATTGTTATTTTTATTTTGTATTTTGAGATCAGGTTTTTATTTTTATTTATTTTATGCATTTACATAGCGCTACTATATTCCTCAGCGATTTACAGACATTAGCATCACGCTGTCCCCAATGAGGCTCACAATCTAAGATCAGTATGTCTTTTGGAGTGTGGGAGTAAACCGGAGTATCTGGAGGAAACCCATGCAAACATGGGGAGAACATACAAACTCCATGCAGATGTTGTCCTTGGTCAGATTTGAACCCAGGACCCCAGCGCTGCAAGGCATCTGTGCTAACTACTAATTTATTTGCGGCAAATTGCATTAAAAAAAACTGCTATTTCCGGGCAGCAGAGAGCCTATATAGTGGTGTAGAACACTGTGCCTTGCAGTAACATGCATAGGGAGTCTGCTGTGGAAGTGAAACAATACTGTGAGTCAGTATGACATGCAGATGACAGGCGTCGCTCTTAAAATCACTGCACACTTCATTTATTTGGGCAGTTACGGGGCCAAAACTGACCAAATAACTCAAGTGTTAACACAGCCTTACAGGTCAATGTTAGCGTCAAGAAGAAGTGCACTCCTTTTTCACAGTCGGCAGAACCTGTTCTATTAAACACTTATACAAGTAGTGGCCCCCCGACAGAGTGGAGAGGGTGTCAGCAGTAAGTTTGTGTTAACGTCACAGATTATTTTCCTCTGATCTGTCAGAACAATAACCCCCAAAAAACGGATCCTATCTGTGGAGCATCCGTCTTCACTCGGTCAGCATTTGGTCAGTAATCCATCAGTATTGCTAAAGCCCAAAAAACTGGAGTGGATCCAAAACAGAGATGACACGTGAATGGAATATTTGCATGTCTTCTGTGTTTTGTACCCACTCCTGCTTTTGGCTACCAAATCATAAGCCAATTCTGATTCAAAATAGGGACCATGTCATGCAGGCCTTACAGCTGTTACATAGACAGGATCCGGTGTGCGTCTCATTTTTCCTTCCTTCTGACAGATCAGAGGAAGAGTCGAATAAATGATGATGTCAGCCAGGCCAAAAGGTAAAATAGTGGCCCAGTCATGAAGTGGGGAGGGTGGGAACAGCATGAGAAGTCCACAGAGTGGCCCTATGACATAGTGGTGAGGTGGAAACAGCATGCGGAGACCACAGAGTGGCCCAATGACAGAGTCTGGAGGTGGCAGCAGCATCAGGAGGAGGCCACAGGGTGGCACAATGACAGTGTGGAGGTGGCGGCAGCATCAAGAGGCCACAGAGTGGCACCATGACACAGTGTGGAGGTGGCAGCAGCAGCAGCATCAGGAGGATGCCACAGGATGGCACAATGACAGAGTGTGGAGGTGGCAGCAGCATCATCATCAGGAGGCCACAGAGTGGCACAATGACAGAGTGTGGAGGTGGCGGCAGCAGCATCAGGAGGAGGCCACAGGGTGGCACAATGACAGTGTGTAGGTGGCAGCAGAAGCATCAGGAGGCCACAGAGTGGCACCATGACAGAGTGTGGAGGTGGCGGCAGCAGCTGCATCAGGAGGAGACCACAGGGTGGCACAATGACACAGTGTGGAGGTGGCAGCATCAAGAGGCCACAGAGTGGCACCATGACACAGTGTGGAGGTGGCAGCAGCAGTAGCATCAGGAGGAGGCCACAGGATGGCACAAGGACAGAGTGTGGAGGTGGCAGCAGCATCATCAGGAGGCCACAGAGTCGCACAATGACAGAGTGTGGAGGTGGCAGAAGCAGCATCAGGAGGCCACAGAGTGGCAAGGTGACATAGTGTGGAGGTTGAATTAGCATCAGGAGACCACAGAGTGGCAAGGTGACATAGTGTGGAGGTGGCAGCAGTATCAGGAGACCACAGAGTGGCAAGGTGACATAGTGTGGAGGTGGCAGCAGCATCAGGAGCCTGTCTTTTTTTCCTGTATGATTCTAGCCTTGGCAGCGTGCACCTGAACATTGGTATGTGCTATTTGACCCCCTTTTTTAGCAGTTGTACTGGAGCTGGAGGTGTGGCTGACTCCTGTTGGTCTTGCACCCCTGACTAGACTGTCTGACCTATAGGCTGATTTTATTTAGAGTAAGTATAAAGCTGTAGCCTGCTCTCATTGTATTTATTGGAAGCCATTTGGCACCAGGAGAGGTATAGAGTGGGCTCAGCATGCATGTTGGTACCTGCATCCCTGGATTTAATGGAGGCCATTATGGCACCAAAAATGGTAAAAAGCAGAGTGGACCAAGCATGCATGTGGAACCTGCACTCCCTACATTTTATGGTGGCCATTATGGCACATAATAGGTAGGATTTAGTTTTAGGTTCCCGTCTTATAGAGATCGCTTTGACGTTTGACGGGCCCAAATAATTGTGTACAAAATGTATTTGCCAAGAATCTCAAATTTGCTAAATAAGTGTAGCATTAGCAGCAGAAGGTTTTCTATGGCACTATTGTACTTTATTTGTGTTTGCAGAGTGCTGCTGCATTGTTTTTTTTCCCCAGCAGCATCAGGAGACCACGGAGTGGCACAATCACTGAGTGTGGAGGTGACGGCAGCAGCATCAGGAGGAGGCCACAGGGTGGCACAATGACAGTGTGGAGGTGTCAGCAGCACCTGGAGAACACAGAGTGGCAAGACGACATAGTGTGAAGGTGGCAGCAGCATCAGGAGACCACAGAGTGACCCGGCGACAGAGTGGGGAGGTGGGTGGCAATACCAGTACCAGCTGAAGATGATGGGTGAAAGAAGGAGCACTTGGCATCAGATGTGTGGCATCAGGCGGGTGGCAGTAACAGAATAGAAGCTGAGGCAGGTAGCCAGAAGAAACCGGTCTTTTTTGTCAAAGTGTTGGTGTGGCACCATGGATGATCTAGTCTGATGCATCAGGCATTGGTGGGTGGAAATCCTGGCTGATCCACGCCTGATTCATCTTGACAAAGTTCAGTCTCTCCACATTTTGGGTGGACAGGCAAGTTCTTCTTGGGGTAACTATGGCCCCCGCCGCACTAAACACCCGCTCTTATGCCACACTAGTGGCCGGGCAGGACAGCGTTTCCAGGGCAAACTCTGCCAGTTGTGGCCACAAATCCAGTTTGGCTGCCCAGTAGTCGAGCGGATCTTCAATGTGGGGTAGAAGGGTGCTGTCCAAGTATGCCACCACCTGCTGGTTCAGGTCCTGCTCCAGGTCTAGCTGCTGCTGCTACCGGTAAGTAATTTCTTCACTAGGCGGTGAAGAAAGCTGGTCATCAGCGACTCTAGAATCAAGTTGCTGCTGATGGAGCTGGAACTGCTCCTACCCCCACACCCTGCCACAGCAGCCATGGCAGACGAACGTGAGCGCAGAGGGCCCTCCCAGTCAGACCTGCGAGAGGATGGACGATGGCGCAAATAGGCAGCGGCCAACTGACTACGATGGATGTCTCTATAGTAGTTCAGTTTGTCCTCCCTCTCAGCGGGAGTAAAAAAGGCCCCCATTTTGGACCGGTAGCGAGGGTCCAACAAGGTGGAGAGCCAGAAGTCATCCCTCTGATGAATGGTGACAATTCGGCTGTCACTACGCAAGCAAGTGAGCATGCATCGGGCCATTTGTGCAAGTGACTCGGAGGGACTCCCTGCCTCCATCTCCACTGCAAACTGCCACGGTGTGTCTGGGTCCTCTGCCTCGTCTTCCTCATCGCCCTGTAGCTCCTCTGGCTGCTCCTGCTTCTCCTCTCCTGTCACCTGTGTAGAAAAACCACCCATTTCGCTACACATTGCTTGTGCTCCAATGTCCTCCTCCTCCTCCAGTCACGTCTTCAGTCCCCTGACCAGCCAGATTTACCAGCATCTGTTCCAGGACATGAAGCAGTGGAATGACGTCGTTCATCCCGTAGTCCTAGCGACTGACAAATAACATGGCCTCCTCAAAGGGCCTGAGCAAATGGCAGGTGTCACACATTAGCTGTCACTGGCTGACATTGAAGTTACACAAAGAAATCGTTTATGGCCTTTCTCTGTTCATCGGTCCAACATATGGAGGGTGGAATTCCAATGGTTGAAAACGTCGCATATAAGCCTATGTTGGGGGATGCTGCTGCAACTCAAGGAGGGTGTGCTTTGCGGTGTACGAGTGGCTGAAGTGCATGCAAAGTTTCTTGCAGATGTCTTGCAGATGGGTGGAAGACTTCACTAACTGCTTGACAACCAGATTGAACACGTGTGCCATGCAGGTCGCATGGCTCAGCCATCTTTGACGCAGCGCAAACACCATGTTCTTACTGTTGTTGGTCACCATGGTTACGATTTTGAGTTGTCGAGGAGAAAGCCAGTATTTGATTTCTTGATGAAGGACATGAAGCAGTTCCTCCCCTGTGTGACTCAGTTCGCCCAGGCAAACGAGGTGCAGAACAGCGTGACACTGCCGTGCACATGTGGTATGCTGGAGGGGCCCTGTGAATTGTCCCTGCAGGGGAGGCTGAGGACACGGTGGAGATTGAGGAGGCTGAAGCGGACATTGTCACAGGACCAACGGCGTGAGAACGTGGAGGCGGAAGCGGCATCACTTGGCCAAGTTGCTGGTGTGGCTGTGCAGGAACCACATTCACCCAGTGGGCCGTAAAGGACATGTATTGTCCCTGACCATAGTTACAGCTCCACACATCGGCGCTGCCGTACACTATGGCAGACACCGACAGGCTCAAGGACTGGCCCACCTTCTGTTCTACATACGTGTGCAGGGCTGGCACTGCCTTTTTGGCAAAGAAATTATGGCTTGGGACTCTCCACCTCAGCTCGGCACAAGCCATCAGTTCTCTGAAAGGTGCAGAGTCCACCACTTGGAAAGGGAGGGACTGCAGCACCAGCAACTTGGCCAGGAGCACATTCAGCTTCTGCACCGTTGGATGAGTGTTGTCTCTTGGCAATCGCTTCGGTGGATCCATTGCTGACGGAAAGACCAACGAGGAGGAGGAGCAGGAGCATCAGGACCAGCAGATGATGGGAAGGACAGACTGCTCCATTCTGCTGAGGTGGTGGAGCCTTGACTGCCTGAAATCGGGTGCTTGCCATTGGGTGATGCAGTGGTTGCTTCGGCAGGCTGGACCACCACATCGGAGCCACAGTTCTTCCAGCCTACTTTATGGTGACGCTGCATATGTTGAAGCAGGGCCGTGGTGCCAACATTGGTACCCTGGACACGCTTCACCTTCTGCCCACAGATTCTACAAATGGCCATGGTAACCTTCTCCGGCAACTTAATAAAAAACTGCCACACTGCCGAGTAGGTAATTTTACCTCCAACACTCCACACTGACTGACTGCTACCGACGTTGCTTCCGTGAACCCCTGCACCACTACTTTCCGGGCAGGTAGGCTACTGCGTAGCAGGTAGTCTACCCCGGGCACATTTGGCTCCTGACCTCCCACTGCTGCCACCCTGCTGACTCCCGACCACGCTAGTGACTTACTGGCTCCACCACTGCCTCACTGGAAACCTGCCACCCTTTTCTCCTGATGATAATGAAGCTCCTAATTCACCCGTCTCCCAAGTGCGATCAGCTACATCATCATCATCGAGTACTGTCTGCACTTCACTGATGTCCTCCTCAACCATCTCTGGGTCAGGAGCCTGACCGCTCACAACAACAGCTCCCAAGCCACTCTCCTCATCACTACTTTCCCGCCTACCGGAGAAAGTGGCGGATGTCTCCTCCACATCTTGGATGGCCAGTAGCTGCTGACTGTCCTCTAGTAGCTAAAGAGGAAACAGTGGTTGTAGCCGATTCTTGAATTTGTTGCTCCCCACCATAATGCCACTGAAAGTTGGGAGTTGTCAGGAGGTGGAGTAGGATGCATAGCTGTAACATGTTTGTCACTACTGCATTTGGCACACTTAGTATTCCGCGCGGATGCGATGCGTGAGTTGAACGCATTGCACCCGCACTGAATACCGACCCATTCATTTCTATGGGGCTGTTCACATGAGCGGTGATTTTCACGCATCACTTTTGCGTTGCGTGAAAATCGCAGCATGTTCTATATTCTGCGTTTTTCACGCAACGCAGGCCCCATAGAAGTGAATGGGGTTGCGTGAAAATCGCAAGCATCCGCAAGCAAGTGCGGATGCGGTGCGATTTTCACGCACGGTTGCTAGGAGACGATCGGGATGGAGACCCGATCATTATTATTTTCCCTTATAGCATGATTATAAGGGAAAATAATAGCATTCTGAATACAGAATGCATAGTAAAACATCGCTGGAGGGGTTAAAAAAAATAAAATTTAACTCACCTTAGTCTACTTGATCGCGTAGCCCGGCATCTCCTTCTGTCTTCATCTGATCTCTGTGCAGCAATAGGACCTGTGGTGACGTCACTTCGGTCATCACATGATCCATCACATGATCTTTTACCATGGTGATGGATCATGTGATGACCGGAATGACGTCACCACAGGTCCTGTTGCTGCACAGAGATCAGATGAAGACAGAGGGAGATGCCGGGCTACGCGATCAAATGGACTAAGGTGAGTTAATATTTTTATTTTTTTTAACCCCTCCAGCGGTTTTACTATGCATTCTGTATTCAGAATGCTATTATTTTCCCTTATAACCATGTTATAAGGGAAAATAATTCAATCTACAGAACACCGATCCCAAGCCAGAACTTCTGTGAAGAAGTTCGGGTTTGGGTACCAAACATGCACGATTTTTCTCACGCGAGTGCAAAACGCATTACAATGTTTTGCACTTGCGCGGAAAAATCGCGGGTGTTCCCGTACATTTTCCCGCAACGCCCGTCTGAAAGAGGCCTTAAAGAGAATGTGTCATCAGAATCACTTTTCTATGTTTAACATATTTTTATATAATTTTTGATGGTTATTTTTAATTTTCCATGTCACTTTTTATATATAAACTAAAGCCCCAAATCCTGCAGTTTTTGCAGTGCCACTATGTCCAATAATTGGCGCCAAAGCTTATCTATTCTTTCCTTGTACAATGGCCTTTGCACAGGGCACAGAGCATGCCTAGAAAACTCTCCCATGTAAGTCAATAGGGTCCCCTCCAGACCATTGTGTCTATGGCAGCCACCATAATAATGTTCAGGGAATAAAATAAATCTACAATCAGAAAATAAAAACAGATTAGAAAAAAAGGATGTATGTTACTAGTTTTAACTGGCAGATAACATTTTAGTGACACATTTCCTTTAACCCCTTAACGCAAAACGCCGTGCATATACGGCGGGGGATGCATTGCCAGAATGCATTCCGCCGTACATCCACGGCGGGCTGATCGGGCGGGCACCGGAGCGGTGCACATCCAATCACTGCAGGGCAGTTCCTAGTAGCCCGGCAGTCCCTAGTAGCCGGGCCCCTGCTGTATCCGCCAGCATCGCTGTAAAAAGTGATTAACCCCTTTTATGCCGCAGTCCGCGAGGACTGAGACATAGAAGTGGTTTGCGGAGGGTAAAGGAGCGCATTAAGTCCCCGCGCTGCTGTGGCGGGGACTCGATGTGTCAGAAGGCAGCCCCATGCCATGCAGAGGCTGCCCAATGCCTTTCCTTCTACGGGTGCCCAGGAGATCCAGTCTCAGGCAACCTGTTACTCACTGTAGTACACAAACAGGCAATGCATTACAATACAGATGTATTGTAATGCACTGCAGAGGGGATCAGACCCCCAAAAGTTGAAGTCCCAGAGTGGGACAGAAATAAAGTTAAAAAAAAAAAGTTAAAAAAGTGCTTTCAATAAAAAAAAATTACGTTTCAAGTAAAAAAAACGAAAAAAAAAAACGCCCCTTTCCACTGATTTTATAATAAAAAATAGAAAAGAAAAGAAAAAAACACACATATTAGGTATCGCCGCTTCCGTAATGACCGGCTCTATAAATATATCACATAATCTATCCCATCCGACAGACACCATAAAAAATTAAAACTGTGTCAAAAAAAGCCATTTTTGTCACCTTACTAAAAGTGCAACACCAAGCGATCAAAAAGGCGTATGCCCCCAAAACTAGTACCAATCTAACAGTCACCTCATCAAAAAATGAGCCCCTACATAGAACAATCGCCCAAAAAATAAAAAAAGTTTGGCTCTCAGACTATGGAGACACTAAAACATGATTTTTTTTGTTTCAAAAATGCTTTTATTGTGTTAAATGTAAAATAAGTATACATATTAGGTTTCACCGCGTCCATAACAACCTGCTCTATAAAAATACCACATGACCTAACCCCTCAGATGAACACCGTAAACAAAAGTGTCAAAAAAGCTATTTTGTCACCTTACATCACAAAAAGTGTAATAGCAAGCGATCAAAAAGTCATATGCACCCCAAAATTGTACCAATCAAACCGCCATCTCATCCCGCAAAAATGATACCCTACCTAAGAGAATCGTCCAAAAAATAAAAAAAATGGCTCTCAGACTATGGTGACACTAAAACATGATTTTTCTTTTGTTTCAAAAATATTAGTGTTAAAAAACCTAAATAAATAAAAAAAAGTATTTATATTAGGTATTGCCGCGTCCGTAACAACCTTCGCTACAAAAATATCACATGACTTAACCCCTCAGGTGAACACCGTAAAAAAATAAATAAAAAGAAAGTGTCAAAAAGCCATTTTGTCACCTTCCATCACAAAAAGTGTAATAGCAAGCGATCAAAAAGTCATATGGTAACTCTATCTAAACATATGGCACTTTGGTCACACCCAGAATTTAAGGCATTCTCAATAAACGAGCAATTTGCAAAATGGAACAAGTTAGGGGTTAAAGAAGTGAAGCACCTCTGGCACAAAGGAGAAAACAGATATTTAAGCTTTGAAGAGGTACAAACAATATATAACATCCCGAAATCACACTTTTTAGCATATCATCAACTGATAGCATTTCTGAGACCCAGAGTACAAGATATCACAAATGAAAAGAAGACCAAACCCTTTGATTCCCTGATAGGAACAAACACATCAGTATCCTCGCTGGCTCACATATACGGAGCAATGAATGAAAGAGTATCACATCAGGGAGATAGATCACTATTCCAAGGGTGGGCCAGGGAATTTCCAGAGTTGGATCTTCCAGGGAACATAATGGAGGGATGGGACAAAGTATGCAGATGGGTAAACAACAAAATATGGAGGGAGACACAATACAAAATAATGCATAAAGCAATATATGGTTTCCATACTCCTAGAGATCAGGGAACTGTGAACACGGGCAGGATCACGCACTGTCCAAAATGTCAACTGACGAATACGGATGTTTTGCATGGTCTGTGGTCTTGCCCGGAGACGAAAATTTTTTGGGAGACGTTGATATCTGAGATTAGACACAAAATGAAGGTGACGCTCCCAATAGAGCCAACCTTATTTCTATTCCATAGACGAAAAAACACAAGCAAAGAGACATTTCCCTCAATACTGCATATGTTGATAATAGCAGCTAAGAGAAGTCTATTAAGACATTGGTTGAAATAAAACACACCTTCGATTTCAGAAACTCTAAATGACATGAAAAAATGCCTAAACCTAGAGAAAATAGAGGCAGAATATCAGAAGTCCAAATTAACAAACGCATTTTTTGGGAAATGGAGACCTTATATTGCGGCCTTTCTTTCAGCAGATGAAACACGGGAGACAGGGCGGCCATTCCAACATACGGAATGGTTTCTGAAATTGTATCCATCAGACACCTGGCACTCGCTGTTCCTTGAACAACAACGCCAACAGCCTACATTGTGAATAAATGAGACATACAACTTAAGCATTCTACGGTGCCCTACTGTGAGAGAAAAAATAATAATAATAATAATAATAATTGAAACCACAGGAAAAAGAGGTGAGGTAGCATGTGTTGGGGGGGGGGGGGGTAGTTTTAATATTCACTGAATAAAACTGTTTGTTTAAAAGGGTTGCAGAATGTAATGGATGCCCTGACGCTATTAAACAAAACATACTCAGGGATGGCATCAGGGTAATGGCATTACTGTTATAACTGTACATTTGTATTTGCATTGGATACAAGAAATATGTGATGGAATTTTTATGATGTACCAATGTAACAACTTTTTGAAAAAATAAAATAAATCAATTTGGTTTAAAAAAAAATAAAAAGTCATATGCACCCCAAAATTGTACCAATAAAACCGTCATCTCATCCCGCAAAAATGATACCCTACCTAAGAGAATCACACAAAAAATTAAAAAACTATGGCTCTCAGACTATGGAGACACTAAAACATGATTTTTTGTTTCAAAAATGATATTAGTGTATAAAACTTAAATAAATAAAAAAAGTATATATATATTATATATATGTATAGATATATTAAGTATCGCCATGTCCGTAATGACCTGCTCTATAAAAATATCACATAATTTAACCCCTCAGGTGAAATGGTATCAAAAAGCTATTTTGTCACTTTACATCACAAAAATATGCACCCTAAAATAGTACCAATCAAACCGTAATACTGACTAAAATGAAGCCCTACATATGACAGTCAACAGAAAAATAAAAAAAACTATGGCTTTCAGAATATAGAGACTAAAAAAATATTTTTTTTCAAAAATGCTTTATTATGTCAAACTGAAACAAACAACCAAAAAAGTAATATTTGGTATTGTCGCGTCCGTAACAACCTGCTCTATAAAAATAGCTAATGATCTAACGTTGTAACGTTGTAAATAAAAAAAATTAAAAGTGCCAAAACCGCTATTTTTTGTTACCTTGCCTAAAAAAGTATAATATAGAGCAACCAAAAGTCATCTGTACCCTAAAATAGTACCAACAAAACTGCCACCTTATCCCATAGTTTCTAAAATGGGGTCACTTTTTTTAGTTTCTACTCTAGGGGTGCAATAGGTGGTCTTCAAATGTGACAATATCAAGTAAAAATTATCCCTGTGAAATCTGCCCTCCAAAAACCATATGGCGTTCCTTTCCTTCTGCGCCCTGCCGTGTGGCCATACAGTAGTTTACGACCACATATGGGGTGTTTCTGTAAACTACAGAATCAGGGAAATAAATATTGAGTTTAGTTTGGCTGTTAATCCTGGCTTTGTTAGCGGAATTTTTTTTCTTAAAATGGAAAATCTGCCAAAAAAAATTGAAATTCAGAAATGTCATATCCATTTTCAATTAATTCTTGTGAAACACCTAAAGGGTTAACAATGTTTGTAAAATCAGTTTTGAATACCTTGAGGGGTATAGTTTCTAAAATGGGGTCACTTTTTTGGAGTTTCTACTCTAGGGGTGCATCAGGGGGGCTTCAAATGGGACATGGTGTAAAAAAAACAGTCCATCAAAATCTGCCCTCCAAAAACCACATGGCGTTCCTTTCCTTCTGAGCCCTGCCGTGTGGCCATATAGCAGTTTACAACCACATATGGTGTGTTTATATAAACTACAGAATCAGGGCCATAAATATTGAGTTTTGTTTGGCTGTTAACCTTTGCTTTCTTAGCGGGAAAAAAATAATTAAAATGGAAAATCTGCCAAAAAAGTAAAATTCTGAAATTTCATCTCCATTTTCCATTAATTCTTGTGGAACACCTAAAGGGTTAACAACATTTATAAAATCAGTTTTTAATACCTTGAGGGGTGTAGTTTCTAAAATGGGGTCATTTTTGGGTGGTTTCTATTATGTAAGCCTCACAAAGTGACTTCAGACCTGAACTGGTCCTTAAAAAGTGGGTTTTGGAAATTTTCAGAAAAATTTCAAGATTTGCTTCTAAACTTATAAGTCTTCTAACGTCCCCAAAAAATAAAATGGCATTCACAAAATGATCCAAACATGAAGTAGACATATGGGAAATGTAAAGTAATAACTATTATATGAGGTATCACTATCTGTTTTAAAAGCAGAGAAATTAAAATTTGGAAAGTTGCGAATTTTTCAAAATTTTTGGTAAATTTGTTTTTTTTTTTTTAAATAAAAATAAAATATTTTGATTCAAATTTACCACTGTCAAGAAGTACAATATGTGATGAGAAAACAATCTCAGAATGGCCTGGATAAGTAAAAGCGTTTTAAAGTTATCACCACATTAAGTGACACATTTCAGATTTGCAAAAATCAGTCTGGTCCTTAAGGTGAAAATTGACCCGGTCCTTAAGGGGTTAAAGGCGGTATTACAGTCCTTTGCAATGTGGTTTGATTAGGTGGAACACTTGGCCCTGAGCCCACAACATTTTTTAAGAGGGTGAGTTTTTTTGTGGATAGTGCACGTGCGACTGGGGTCCCTTTCTTTACGAGCGACTGTGGTCCCTTTTCTTAAGAGCGACTGGGGTCCCTTTCTTTTAGTGGTGGAAGGTGTGTTAAGTAGAATGTCTTTCTAACAGTAACTATTCCCTTTAAGTCTTTGTGATTAATTTGTTTTGCCTTCAGGATGATGGTGAAGCTAGCGGAGTAGGTTCAATAAAGTTGAAGCTGGGACCGTTCTTCTTCTGAGCTTAGTCACTGATAAATCTAGCAAAATAAGAGAGAGGGGGAAAGGACACATTGGGGGTAATTTATGACCAGATATACATCACTTTTGTGGCTGATATATCTGTTGCAGATTCTGTCTCTGCGGTGGATCCACATAAGTTCCGCAATCCACCGGCAGCTATAGGGCGTATTAAGACTAAAATTAAGACTAAAACGCCGGTCTTAATAAATGTGCCCCTTTATGTTCTAATTTGCACCTGAAGCCCTAATTTGCTATTTACACCATTTTCTATTAAATGAGATGGAATTGTGTGAAGGTACAGTGACTCTTTAAAGCGCCCTCAGTAAAATGACTGCTTTGGTGCATGATGGTATCAGCAGTGTGGTAACATGGCTTATTGTGTATACATTACAGTTCCATGTTGAAGACACTGTGCATAGTGCACAGTCCTTGCCCACCTATCTTAAAGACACAAAGCATATACTCCAAATTTTGGAGAACATTAAGTGGAAAGAAGGCTATATAATGGGAACATTAGACTTAAAATCATTGTGTACGGTTATCGAAAATGAAAAAGGCTGTGAGGCAGCGAAATATTTTTTGCACCAAAAAGGAGAGTTGCCAAATACCCAGATAGAATTTATTGGGGACTGTATTTAATTTATTTTACAAAAACTTTTTAAAACACAATGATAATTTTTACCTGCAGACGTGGGGACCGCAATGGGGACGAGGTTCGCACCGGGGTTCGCAAATTTATACGTTGGTCGGTGGGAACAAGAAGCCATACAATCGAACAACGATCTCCGAGTGGGCCTCGTCCTCTGGCGGCGTTTTATAGACGATGTGATTTTTATTTGGGAAGGGGAGAGTTTGGTTTAAAATAATTTTTAACTGAAATTAATAAAAATTTGTTTTATTTGGATTTTACCCCTATTTATAGGTTAAAATAAATACATTTTTTAGATCTTACTATTTATACAATGGGGGGAAAAATATGCACAAAAACATATGAGAAACCAACAGACTCCAATAGTTATATTTTAAAGGGCAGTTGTCATTTACCCCGATGGTTGGATAATATACCCAGGAGTCAATTCCTGCGCATTAGGAGGAATTGCACAGAGATAACAGAATATGAAAGAGAAGCAGAAAATAAATTTGAGTCAAAGGGATATAATGTGAACAAGCTTGTAGAACAAAAAGACGAAATCCCAAAAATTGAGAGGGAACAACTTTTGAAAAATGTAACAGTGGAAAAAATAATGTTAAGGAAACAGAAAGAAAATGAAGAAAAAATTCCACCTATAATTATCTCGTATAATGCGCAAACAAGAATTTTTAGGAATATTGTGAGGCAACACTGGGACATTTTAAAAGAAGATAAATTGATGGGGAACTTATTTCCTAAGGCCCCATCTTTTGTATATAAAAAAGCAGCCAACATTGGGAACATAGTTGCACCCACAAAAAAATGTGTCGCCATAACGTTATATAAAAAAGAAAATGATAAATTTTCATTAAAAGGATTTTTTCCATGCAAAAAATGCATGGCTTGTAAAAAAATCACAGAAAAACACCATTAAACAGACCCAGATAAAAAACAGAGACGGCACATATAATTACATCAGAGATTATATAACATGTAGTACAAAAGGAGTTATTTATGCAATAAAGTGCCCATGTGAAAAATTGTATATTGGTCGCACAAAGAGACAGTTAAAAAAACGATTGAGCGAACATTTATATAATCTTAATAAAAAATCTGAAGGGCATGCTCTTTCTAGGCATTATAGAGAAAAACATAATGGGAAATTTGAGGGATCTTCATTTCTTGGGCTAGAAATAGTTAAAATGGATACACGGGGAGGAGACTACATTAAAAATATGTCGAAAAAAGAAACACAATGGATTTTCAACATGGACACTTTAGTTCCAAAGGGCTTAAATACAGAAATCAAGTTATTTGGTTTTAAATAATAACAAACTATCGGACTTGTGACATTGGAGATAATTAACATCGAAGGCGGGGATAATAAAAGGAGGCTATCGATAGTACCCGAATGATTCCCTGACGAAGAGCAGCGTACTGCTAGAAACGCGTTGGACGTATTTTGGTGCTTACAGGAGCCCGTAGCTCATAGTGGTGACATCACCGGCTCCCTTTGCGAGCGTGAGCGTGAGTATCATCGGAGTTTCGCTACCGGCCAGGGCGAACTCCGAACAGCCTTTTACCTGCAAAAACCCTTTGCGCACAAGAATCCGCACATTATACCCTGGACAAAGTCGTACAGTAAATCCATACATCAGAAACAAGGTAATCTTGACGTTAAGGCTGATGTGGAATGGTACAACAATGTCCTAAAATCTGACAGTAAGGGCTATCAGTAATTGGCTGAGCGCGGTGTCATTCTATATGTATCATAATGAAATCACTCAGGAAAATGTCCTTGCAGAGAGAGGTGTTCAGTGCTAGGGGCTTTATTAGCTGGTTAATGCAATGTCGCAGGGTATGCATGTCCGAGTTTGTTTTATCATTCTTGAACCCCTGGATGGTTACTTTGAGAGACCATCTGGTATAAAACTCCCCTGGCTATTTATTTTATATTAGCCATTTTTTACTATCAGGCCTGCTTTCTTCTTTCCTTCTGATGAGAGTACCACCTGTCACGGCGGACGGGGAACTCAGACACACAGATAAACCAACAACCAGGCTCTAGGCGAGAAGCAGGGGAAGGGTCTCCTCCTTGCTAAACCCTGACCTCTCTCCCTGCACTGCTCAGCCCACATTCAGACCTTGAAGTTAGGAATGATGTGTCCTCGTGCCTGGGCTAAAACACCCTAGATTCCCTGAGATGGTGAAAAGGGGAAAAGGAGCAGCCTGCTCGCACAGAACCTGGATGGGAAAGATGACACAAACACAACCTAGACAGCAATCAACAAAAACTGAAACCACACTTATCTTTTCTGAGCTGGAACAGACAACCTTCCTTCCTTGCTTCCAAGGCCAGACTGATTTCTATAACCCGCTCAGAACACTGGACTAGAGTGATATTTAAACCAATGACCCCACCCAGTGAACCTGATGGGAGGCGGATCCAGCACGACTCCAAAACAAAACAAAAACTAAACACGTGCTGCTATTCTGGCTGACTTCCGCACATAGTCAGAACAGGGCATGACAGTACCCCCCCTTCTACGGGTGACCTCCGGACACCCCGGACCAACCTTATCCGGATGGGATCTATGAAAATCCCTTACTAGTCGGCTGGCACTGAAATCCAGCGCCGGAACCCATGTCCTCTCCTCAGGGCCGTATCCCCTCCAGTGTACCAGGTACTGAAGGGAACCCCGAAGAACTCTAGAGTCGAGAACCCTGGAGAACGTGGAGGAGGAGGCAATGGCGATGGTTCCACCGGTTTCACGTATTTTTTTAGTAAAGACCTGTGGAACACATCATGGATCCTCCAAGTCTGCGGAAGATCCAGCCGAAACGCTACTGGATTGATCACTGCAGATATTTTATACGGACCGATAAATCTTGGACCCAGTTTCCAAGATTACACTCTCAATTTAATATTTTTTGTGGACAACCACACCAGATCACCCACACATAGGTCTGGACCAGTCACACGTCTCTTGTCAGCCATTCGCTTATACCTCTCACCCATCTTCTCCAAATTCCCTTGGATCCTCCGCCAGATAGAGGACAAGGCAGAAGAAAATCTCTCCTCCTCTGGCATCCCAGAGGAACCAATCCCAGAAAAGGTACCAAACTGAGGATGAAAACCGTATGCACCAAAAAATTGCGACTTACCCGTGGACTCCTGCCTACAGTTATTCAAAGCAAATTCTGCTAGGGACAAGAATGAGGACCAGTCCTCCTGATTCTCAGCCACAAAGCACCTCAAGTAGGTCTCCAGGTTTTGATTAGTACACTCTGTCTGTCCATTCGACTGCGGATGAAAAGCCGAAGAGAACGTAAGTTGAATGCCCAGCCGAGAACAGAACGCCCTCCAAAACCTGGAGACAAACTGCGTGCCCCTATCAGACACCACATCCGAAGGAATACCATGCAATTTCACAATGTTATCCACAAAAATCTGCGCAAGAGTCTTGGCGTTAGGCAGACTAGTTAATGATATAAAGTGAGCCATTTTACTGAAACGTTCAACTACCACCAAAATTACTGTTCTCCCGGAGGAACTCGGCAGATCCGTAATAAAGTCCATAGACAAGTGTGTCCAAGGACGAGACGGAATTGACAATGGAAGAAGTGAACCAGCCGGTCGAGTATGAGCAACCTTTGACCGAGCACAGGTCTCACAAGCTGCCACGTAATCTTCAATGCTCTTACGTAACCCTGGCCACCAGAACCTCCGAGACACCAGATCACAGGTGGACTTACCACCAGGATGTCCAGCAAGGACAGTATCGTGATGTTCCTGGAATACCTTGTATCGCAGGCCTTCAGGAACAAACAACCTCCCTGGGGGACAAGAACCAGGAGCCCCCTCCTGAGCTCCCAACACCTCCATCTCCAATTCGGGGTACAGAGCGGAGACCACCACCCCATCAGCCAAAATCGGAGCAGGATCCTCTGAATCACCTCCCCCAGGAAAGCTGCGAGACAAGGCATTCGCCTTGACGTTCTTAACCCCTGGGCGAAAGGTAACCACAAAATCGAACCTGGTAAAAAACAGTGACCATCTGGCCTGTCTAGGGTTCAGACGCTTGGCAGATTGCAAGTAAGCCAAATTCTTATGGTCTGTATATACCGTAACGGGGTGAGACGCCCCCTCCAACCAGTGACGCCATTCCTCAAAGGCCAACTTGATAGCCAGCAACTCTCTATCTCCAACATCAGAATTCCTCTCGGCGACGGAGAGCTTCTTGGAGAAAAAAGCACACGGGACCCATTTGCCAGAAGATGGACCCTGCGACAGCACTGCTCCAACCCCCACTTTAGATGTATCAACCTCCACTACGAATGGCTGGGACACATCAGGCTGCACCAGAATGGGAGCAGACGCAAAACGCTCCTTAATAGCCGAAAAGGCCTGCAATGCCTCATCCAACCAGACAGACACGTCGGCGCCCTTCTTAGTCATATCAGTGAGAGGTCTTACAATGGTAGAATAGTTCGAAATAAATTTTCTATAATAATTAGTAAACCCCAGGAACCTCATCAAAGCTTTCTGATTCTCTGGTCGGTCCCACTCCAGAACCGCCAGGACCTTTTCGGGGTCCATACGAAAACCAGAGTCAGAAAGCAGATATCCGAAGAACGGAAGCTCCTGCACCGAAAACCAACATTTCTCCAATTTAGCATATAATGTATTCTCCCGAAGGATCGTCAAGACCTGTCTCACATGATCCTGATGGGTCTCAGATTAGGAGAGTAAATTAAAATGTCATCCAAATAAACCACCACGAATCTCCCCACCAAATGATGAAAAATGTCATTGACGAATCGCTGAAATACTGCTGGCGCGTTCGTCAACCCAAAAGGCATAACCAGATTCTCAAAATGACCCTCGTGCATATTGAAGGCCGTTTTCCACTCATCCCCCTCCTTGATTCTGATCAGATTGTAGGCCCCTCTCAAATCCAACTTGGAGAACACCTTGGCTCCAACAATCTGATCAAAAAGGTCAGAGATCAAAGGCAGGGGATATGGATCCCGGACCGTAATATGGTTCAATTCCCGGAAATCCAAACACGGTCTCAGCGATCCATCCTTTTTTTTTTTACAAAGAACAAGCCTACTGCCACCGGAGACTTAGATGGCCTAATATGACCTTTTGCCAAACTCTCGGCGATATACTGTCGCATGACCTCTCTTTCGGGTTGAGAAAAGTTGTAAAGCCGAGACTTTGGCAACTTAGTCCCTGGGATGAGATTAACTGGACAATCATAGTCACAATGAGGGGGCAATTCCTGAGCCCCACCCTCCGAAAAGACATCCGCAAAATCTGAGAGATACTGAGGTAAAGCCGTAGTGGACACACCAGCGATAGATGTGCCAAGACAATTATCCAAACAAAACTCACTCCAACCAATGATTTGTCTCGCTTGCCAATCTATAATTGGGTTATGTTTAGTCAACCATGGTAACCCCAAAACTATAGGAGCTGGCAAATCCTTCATGACAAAACAAGACATAATCTTAACATGTGAATCACCCAACCTTAAGTGAATACCATGAACAATGTGAGTAAGACTCCTTTGAGAAAAAGGGGAAGAATCAATTTCAAAAACCCGAATCTCTTTTTCTAAAGTGCAAGTACTTAGACCCAGATTTTGAAGAAAAAGAGAGTCAATTAGGTTTACCCCAGCACCACAGTCAAGGAATACTTCAACAAAAATCTTTCTTGACTCTAGCGCCACCACAGCTGGAAGGAGAAAACGGGAACTGCAGGGAGCTTGCATACCTGCCTGCTCCACCACACCATTCACGCCACCAAGAGTCAGGAAAGTTTTTTTTTTATTTTTCTCTTCCACCTGCGGTTTAACAAAAGGACAAGCAAAAATAAAATGACCACTTTTCCCACAGTAGTAACACAGTTTGTGCAATTTCCTAAAGTCTCTACTATCAGAACGGCAAGAAACCTGACCCAGCTGTATGGGTTCCTCCGCTACCCCAGAGCTACCTGTAACATCACCCTGGGAAGCAGTAGAGACGAAACCACTCACAGAAGGGATCCCTTGCGCGGATGGAGCCCTACACCTTTCTCTTATACGTCTATCTAACCGTACTGCTAAAGACATTGCATTCTCCAAAGAATCTGGGTACTCATGAAAAGCAAGGGCATCTTTCAATCTCTCAGATAACCCCTGACAAAACTGACTATGTAACGCGGGATCATTCCACTCTGATTCGGTAGCCCATCTCCTAAACTCAACACAGTAAGCCTCTGCAGTATGTTCACCCGGAACTAAATTTGGTAATCTCGATTCCGCCATCGAGACCCGATCTGGGTCATCGTAGATTAATCCCAGGGCCTTAAAAAATGTCTCCACCGACCGGAGGGCCCGAGAACCGGGCGGCAGAGAAAAGGCCCAGGATTGTGCGTCACCTTTAAGCAGAGAAATGATTATACCTATCCTCTGACTCTCATCACCTGACGACGATGGACGCAGCCGAAAATACAATTTGCAAGACTTTCTAAAACTGATAAAGTCATCCGTACCCCCTGCAAATCGATCAGGAAGAGCCACTTTTGGCTCCACACAAATTTGACCTGCACCTGATGCCAGAGCATTCTGACACCGTGTGACCGAACTACACAGATCCGCAACCTCTATGGATAATCCCTGCATGCGGTCAACCAGTGCATCAATTGACGCCATCAGAAAACCGCTGAGTAATGGCAGTCACAGTATGGCGGGTTATAATGTCACGGCGGACGGGGAACTCAGACACACAGATAAACCAACAACCAGGCTCTAGGCGAGAAGCAGGGGAAGGGTCACCTCCTAGCTAAACCCTGACCTCTCTCCCTGCACTGCTCAGCCCACATTCAGACTTTGAAGGTAGGAATGATGTGTCCTCGTGCCTGGGCTAAAACACCCTAGATTCCCTAAGATGGTGAAAAGGGGAAAAGGAGCAGCCTGCTCGCACAGAACCTGGATGGGAAAGATGACACAAACACAACCTAGACAGCAATCAACAAAAACTGAAACCACACTTATCTTTTCTGAGCTGGAACAGACAACCTTCCTTCCTTGCTTCCAAGGCCAGACTGATTTCTATAACCCGCTCAGAACACTGGACTAGAGTGATATTTAAACCAATGACCCCACCCAGTGCACCTGATGGGAGGCAGATCCAGCACGACTCCGAAACAAAACAAAAACTAAACACGTGCTGCTATTCTGGCCAACCTCCGCACATAGTTAGAACAGGGCATGACGCCACCACAGTCTAATTTATAACAATTAGCCTCGTACACATGGCTGTATCCAATTTCTTAAAATGAAAGGTGGAATCATATTGGTTGCTATGGTCAACTAAGCCAGTTCTACTTTAGACCAGTGTGATAAATCTCCCCCAGCATTTATTAAAGGGTCAGAATGACATAATGAAGACAGAGGTGACTCACCAGCCAGTCATTCTGCCACTTTCTTAATAAAAAAAATACTGGACAGACAACCCCTTTAAAGTTCACTTTAAAAGCAACAAAAGAAGAGAATGGCACATAAATCTTTAATTTAACATGTCAGTAACACACCTTCATAGTACATGAATACAATGTATACAGTTAAGACTGTCCTCGTTGCCTATAGCAAACAATCAGAGCTCCTACTTTAAAAGGTTTGTCCCAAGAAAAATATTCTGCGGCTTTCAAACCAGCACCTAGATCTCAATACTTTTGGAAATGCATGTAATTCAAAATGTAGTATTGCCACTGAGTTATTTATAGCGCTACCTGCTGTTTGTTTTTTATCCCTGGTGTGTGAAGGGTTAATTCCCTTCCTAGTGTGTGTCCACTGGGTGTGTCTGTGTGGGTGTGGCTACTTGGGCATATATAGCTTCTGTTGTGTTTCAGAAGCTGAGGGGTACTCCAGCCTTGTAGTGGGCTGGAGGCACCCTCCTGGTCTCAGATACCATCTGCCAGTGAGGGCCACCCTTGTGGTCATAGAATGTGATACCCGATGTTATGAAGATGTGTTTGTGTTATGCTTGTTTATTGCAGCGTATGGTTTCCTGGCTTCCTGTGTGGTGTGTGCTCTGTCTCTTGTGTTTGTGGACAGCAGCACTTATACACTGCGTGCAGAATTATTAGGCAAATGAGTATTTTGACCACATCATCCACTTTATGCATGTTGTCTTACTCCAAGCTGTATAGGCTCGAAAGCCTACTACCAATTAAGCATATTAGGTGATGTGCATCTCTGTAATGAGAAGGGGTGTGGTCTAATGACATCAACACCCTATATTAGGTGTGCATAATTATTAGGCAACTTCCTTTCCTTTGGCAAAATGGGTCAAAAGAAGGACTTGACAGGCTCAGAAAAGTCAAAAATAGTGAGATATCTTGCAGAGGGATGCAGCACTCTTAAAATTACAAAGCTTCTGAAGCGTGATCATCGAACAAATAAAGCGTTTCATTCAAAATAGTCAACAGGGTCGCAAGAAGCGTGTGGAAAAACCAAGGCGCAAAATAACTGCCCATGAACTGAGAAAAGTCAAGCGTGCAGCTGCCAAGATGCCACTTGCCACCAGTTTGGCCATATTTCAGAGCTGCAACATCACTGGAGTGCCCAAAAGCACAAGGTGTGCAATACTCAGAGACATGGCCAAGGTAAGAAAGGCTGAAAGACGACCACCACTGAACAAGACACACAAGCTGAAACGTCAAGACTGGGCCAAGAAATATCTCAAGACTGATTTTTCTAAGGTTTTATGGACTGATGAAATGAGAGTAAGTCTTGATGGGCCAGATGGATGGGCCTGTGGCTGGATTGGTAAAGGGCAGAGAGCTCCAGTCCGACTCAGACGCCAGCAAGGTGGAGGTGCAGTACTGGTTTGGGCTGGTATCATCAAAGATGAGCTTGTGGGGCCTTTTCGGGTTGAGGATGGAGTCAAGCTCAACTCCCAGTCCTACTGCCAGTTTCTGGAAGACACCTTCTTCAAGCAGTGGTACAGGAAGAAGTCTGCATCCTTCAAGAAAAACATGATTTTCATGCAGGACAATGCTCCATCACACGTGTCCAAGTACTCCACAGCGTGGCTGGCAAGAAAGGGTATAAAAGAAGAAAATCTAATGACATGGCCTCCTTGTTCACCTGATCTGAACCCCATTGAGAACCTGTGGTCCATCATCAAATGTGAGATTTACAAGGAGGGAAAACAGTACACCTCTCTGAACAGTGTCTGGGAGGCTGTGGTTGCTGCTGCACGCAATATTGATGGTGAACAGATCAAAACACTGACAGAATCCATGGATGGCATGCTTTTGAGTGTCCTTGCAAAGAAAGGTGGCTACATTGGTCACTGATTTGTTTTTGTTTTGTTTTTGAATGTCAGAAATGTATATTTGTGAATGTTGAGATGTTATATTGGTTTCACTGGTAAAAATAAATAATTGAAATGGGTATATATTTGTTTTTTGTTAAGTTGCCTAATAATTATGCACAGTAATAGTCACCTGCACACACAGATATCCCCCTAAAATAGCTAAAACTAAAAACAAACTAAAAACTACTTCCAAAAATATTCAGCTTTGATATTAATGAGTTTTTTGGGTTCATTGAGAACATGGTTGTTGTTCAATAATAAAATTAATCCTCAAAAATACAACTTGCCTAATAATTCTGCACTCCCTGTACTTGGGTTCCAGGCTCTTTGTCTGTGGCAGGTAGGTGTGGTACTTGTTGCACTTACCTGCCATTGCCATATGTCTGTTTCTGTTCCCCTTTCTTTATAACTTGGCCACTTTAGACTCCTGTTGCTCCGTGTCCAGGAGGAACGGGCTGTCTACTCAGCTCCTAGTTCAGGGATTGGCGGAGGGTCAGTAGGGATCCGAGGTTCCTGAGCATGAGCCCTCCTACCTTCAAGGGCGGCTCATGCAGCTAGGAGTCAGGGTCAGATTAGGGAAGCTCTAGGAGTTGACCTGCTCCCTAATTCTGTGGTTCTGGCCAAGTAGCGACCTTTCCATCTTCTGGCATCGCACGGCTGAGGGTTTCCCCCATCCTCAGCCGTGACACCACCACACTGAGGTGGACACACATGCTCAGTTCCATCCTTTAACTGCTTGCTGAGCTGCGATAGGCAGAGAGCACTAGCAGAAAAGACACACCTCCTGAGCTGCCAGCTTGATATAAATCTAGCAGAGCAGAGCAATAAATGGGGAGATCTCTAGATCCATGTGAGGTACAGGGCTGGTTCGAGGTTTGATATAAAGAGATTGTCAGGTTTTTTTTTGTCTGATTTTCATTTTTATATTAATCATGGAATAACCCCTTTAATTTTTAAACTGCTCTGAAAAAAAGAAAGTTGAGTTCTGGCTATCTGGGCCTAATTTATCAAAACTGTCAGAACAGTAAAGGCTATCCTTGTTACCCATAGCAACTGATCAGAGCTCATGGTGTATTTTCTTAAAAAGAACATGTCACCAGTTTAAACATTTAAAACTAGCTACTTGCATACTTACCAACATTGTAGTTAGTATATTTGGAGCGTCTAAGCCCCATCCCTGAGAACAACCAAAACCCATCGAGAATGCCCACTTATGGATGGAGCTTTCATAAGCCCAACCCATTTTAACCAGGGACAACATGAATTTGCCTGGACTGTCTCTGAAAACTAGGGGCAGCCCTGCAAATTCTGGACTTTTGGAAACTGTGGCTGCTTGCCTGAACTAGCGCTGCTCCTCTGATTACTTCTGGTAATGATCTATTATCAGTTGCTTGAAAAAGACCGCTCAGGTCGAAACGTCGCATGATTTTGATGGAATAAAGGATACAAAGAGACAAGAGAGTGCAGCGGTTTTGTTGTTCTATGGTTGCCTACTTGCCTGAACCAGCGCTGCTCCTCTGATTACTTCTGGCGCTGGTAACTGTAATGAAGAGGAAGTAGCGCTCGCATGGAGCAGTGCCTGCTTTTCAAACAGCTGTCGGATGTCAGACCCCGCCAATCTGATATTGATGACTATCCTAAGGATAGGTCATCAATATATACTGACTGCACAAACCTTAAGAGCCATCGTGTATACCATGATGTTATGTCTTATAGAAATTAGTGAGAATGTAATCACAGAGATACAGGATCATTCACATAAACGGTTTCCATAGAGATGCATAATTCTACAGTATTTTTACATGCTTCTAATGTCATACGTATGATATCCAACAGAAAAAAAAAAGTGGTATGCTCCATTGGATTAGGTAGGTACGGAGGTATTCTCCCCGAAAAGCATTGTTACTAGTTAAGAATACCGTGGCTTTGTATACAATAGTGGCACCCAATGGAGCCTGTACAACAGCATATGGAGCCTGTGTAGCTCCATGCTAGAGAACCGTACAGCCCTCATATACTGCCATACAGGCTCCATGCATGTTGCCATTTTACAAGACATATATAATTATACTTGTATCTTCACATCTATAGTGGCAATACAAACTGTATCTGGCCAATAAAAATCTATCCTATTGGAATTTTTTTTAACATGCCTAAAATTATCTAAAATAAAAACATTGTTAATCATAATTAGGGTCCTTTCACACGTCCGTATGTGTTTTGCAGATCCGCAAATTGCGTATCCGCAAAACACGAACACCGGCAATGTACGTTCCGTATTTTGCGGACCGCACATCGCCGGCACTCTCATAGAAAATGCCTTTTCTTGTCCGCAATTGCGGACAAGAATAGGACATGTTCTATTTTTTTGCAGAACGAAAGTGCGGATCCGGAAGTGCAGATCCGCAAATGCGGATGCGGACAGTACATTACGGCCCTATTGAAAATGAACGGGTCCGCAAGTGTTCCGCAAAATTGCGGAACGGATGCGGACCATTTTGCGGACGTATCAATAGACCCTTAGTGTGATTGTAGCAAACTGTATTACAGGATTTTTCTGAGCTAATTTTATTTTTCATTTCAATCAGATTCCACCTTTCTCCTTTGAAAAATGAAACATGGAATCTGATTGGTTGCTATAGTCAATTAAGCCAGTTCTACTTTACACCAGTTTGATAAATCTCCACTAGAATCTCCAAAATTGAAAGTCTCAACTCTCAACCATAAAACAGTAGAGGAAAAGAACAATAGGCATGAGATTCAATTTGTACCTCTGCAGACATTAACCAACCACACCTCCTTCTACTTATATATGTGTTCAGAATATTAATATCTTTTGATTTCAGCAAGCTAGACAACATATACATGAAGAATGCACTTATCGGAAGATAGCACAGTAAACATTTGACACTTGACTACAATACAAACCATGCACCTAGTGCTATGTTTAGAACATTACTTGACAAAGTTCTTTCTATAATTATTACTTATCACCAAATGCTCCAGAGCGGAGTCAGATAAATAATGTAAAAAAAAAAAAATCTGCTGCTCTGTATATATCGCTAGGCTCAGTAAAAGACAATAAAGCAGCAATAGAAAAGCAGCAGGCAAAAATAAAATAAATGGTATGCCTTAAAACAACTGAAATAGATCACAAAATAAGAAAAAAATGTATATAAATGAACGTGAACACAATTTCCAGACTTGTATTACGCATTCAGGTTTAGTACAAAGATGTGCTAGACAAAAAGAGTCGCAGAGCACAGCCATGCTTCAATCCACTCCAATTCAATAGCAGTGGCAGGTTCTGGGGCTTAAATCATTAACAACCTTGGAATGAACTTTTATCCAAATGACTGCAAACTGCATAAAGAAGCCATCGCAGTCCTACACTACCTTTTATGCTTTAGGGAGACCCAGATCTTTCACATTTTTTTTCTTCTTATGCTGGGTTTTTACTTTGATGAAATAGCATAGAAGATGTAAAGAACATTGTACATACTTGTTCATTAACATCAACAATTGGCCAAGGTTGGTATTGAATGTGAGACACAGCAAGGCTTCAAAAATAATTCTGGCATTTCATTACCAATTTATCAACAAGGATGTCATAGTATTCTAGGGAGAGGCAAGGATGTATAATGAAGACATGAATATTAGTATTATTTCTTAGGAAATAATGCCAAATATAAGAAGCTAGGATATAGGTAGCTGTTTGGTGGCATCCTCACACTGTAGGGCTGTGCTGGTGACTGGTAATAATGTGACCATTTTTTTTATTGACTCAAAATATTAGTACAAAAAATCTTAAAACATTGTTTCATTCTTTAACCCTGTAGAACCAGGTGAAATATGTCAGGAAAAGAAATTCTCTAACTTTAGAGTTTCTGGTATGCACAGAAAAGCTAAAGCAGCTCATCAATGAGAAGACTCCACCAAGTAGCTAGCTCCTCAGATCTCAGCTACCAGGACACTTGTAAACACAACAAGGAGGAAAGGGCACATTGGATTAAAGGGGTTTTCTGGGATTTTGATATTGAGGGTCTATTATCAGAATAGGTCATTAATATCAGATCAGTGGGAGCCTGACTCCTGACACCCCTGTCAATCAGCTGTTTGAAGTGGCCTGGGCTCTCTAGTGAGTGCTGCAGCCTTTTACTAGGCCAGTGACATCACATTCATTGGTTGGTCACATGACCTAGGCACAGCTCAGTCCCATTTAAATGAATAGGCCTGAACTTCAATACCAAGCATAGCTACTAAACAATGGATGGCACTGTGCTTAGTTAGCTGTGAGGAGACCACAGCACTCGATGAAGGACCACTTCCTCTTCAAGCAACTAATCGGCATGGGTGCCAGGAGTGAGACCTCCACCAATCAGATTCTAATGACCTATCCTGAGGATAGTGTCACGTTCAGGTGTGGAAGGGAAAAACCACACCGAACATAGAAGGGAAAGGGGTAAGAGAATAAGGCCTGGAAACTAGGGAGAGGAGATGGACATCTCCTAGTAAAACCCTAATCAAAGTCCTGACTAACTACCAGTATGAACAGACCCCAGAGGTAGGTGAGTTCATACACAGGAATACCTACTGTCCAACTCACCTTATAGGACCCTGGTACCAGGGCCGTTTCTAGGGGCGGGCGGGCCGGGCGGCCGCCAAAAGGGGGGCGCCGGCAGGGGCGCCCTCTTGTCGTTTCTCTGCCTGTTATTACTGTCGTGCCGTGCGCCCTGGCTCCCTCCCTCTGAGATCTCGCCTGCCCTGCGACCTGCGCCCGAGTGCCGAGTCCTCTCACTCTTATCTACAGACAGTGTCCACAGCTCCGGGACGTGCGGGCGGCACTTACTGACGTCACGCGCCTGCTCCTCCCACTAGGCGGCGCAGGCGCGTGACGTACAGTGAGTGAGTGAGCGCCGCACTGCCTGCCTGTTACCGCCCGCCCTGAGCCCCTGAGCAGTGCTGATTTCTGAAAAGAATCCTACTGTGAGGCGAGCCTGACAAATTTTTTACAATGGGGACACTGTGGATGGTCTGTGGAAGGGGGGGGGGGCACTGTGGGAGACATGAAAATGGGGGCCACTGTCACTGTGGGGGACATTAAGTTTAATAAGGATCACTATGGACATTATTTAGAATGGAGGCTGGGTGTCATTACTCATTATAACTATAATGTCTGATAGGCCTAGTCCTGAGCTGAGTTATATTACCCTGCCCATGCCCTGTATAATAATGTACCCATCCCTGATACCCCTTAGTTATATTACCCCGCTGGGGTAATATAACTAAGGGGTATCAGGGTACATTATTATACAGGGCAGGGTAATATAACTCAGGACTAGGCCTATCAGACATTATACAGTTATAATGACACCCACAGCAGCCTCCATTCTAAATAATGTCCATAGTGATCCTTATTAAAAATAATGTCCCCCCACAGGCAGGCTCTGCGGGCGGCGGCGCTCACTCACTGTACGTCACGCGCCGCGTGACAAACAGTGAGTGAGGTGAGCACCGCCGCCCGCACTGCCTGCCTGTTACCGCCCGACCGGAGCAGTGCTGAGAAAAAAGCCTGCTGTGAGTGAGAGCCTGAGTCTGTGGGACAATGGGTCACTGGGTGCGTCACTGTGACCGTCCGTGCAATGTGGTTACACATTTTTTACAATGGGGAGACACTTATTTCATCGAGCAGTTTTGAGGGGGGGAAGGAGTTTTTTTGACAGGGGGGGGAGTTTTTTTGACACACATCCTTAGAGAAATTTTACCTAGAAACTGCACTGCCTGGTACTAATGTCAGGACTGAGACAACCTGTTTCTCCAAAAGAAAGGACAAACAGGAGTCTCCCTCAGGCCTTAATACAAATGACAGGGAAATGAAACACACAAAATAACCCAAACAAAATACAAAAGGGAAAGAAAACATTTAACTTCAAGTGGCTATGGCAGCACCAGGAACTCAGCCGAGATCCACATACCAGCTATCCACAACTCCAACAGAAGCTATAAACCGAATAGCATAGTGGAAAAAACAACAATAAATAGAGAAGGTTAAATGACCATAATAGCCACACCTGGGGAAAGAAGATGTGGCAAGCACCAGAAACAACACAGACATAATTTGATCCAAATGGAAAACATGTCAGATCAAGCCACGTGTTGCCAGTCTCACCGATCTCCTGCCACCTGTCGCGGGAACGTCTGTGACAGTACCCCCCCTTCTACGGGTGACCTACAGGACCAACCTTATCCGGATGAGACCTGTTAAAGGCTTTCACCAAACGACTAGCATTCACGTCAGATGCCGGTATCCAAATCCTATCCTCTGGTCCATAACCCTTCCAGTGAACAAGATAATGAAGAGATCTACGGAGAACTCGAGAGTCAATAATCTTGGTGATCTGAAATTCCAAACTGCCGTCCACCATGACAGGAGCGGGTGGCAAGGGGGATGACTCCAAAGGTTCAACATATCTCTTCAACAAAGATTTGTGAAACACATTATGAATTTTCAGAGCCTGAAGAACTTCAAGACGAAAAGCTACAGGATTAATAATGGCAGTGATCTTATATGGACCAATAAACCTTGGATCCAACTTCCAAAAAGGAACCTTTAACTTAATATTTCTTGTGGACAGCCACACAAAATCACCCACACTTAGGTCCGGACCATTCATACGTTTCCTGTCAGCCACACGTTTATACTTGTTGCCCATATTCATCAAGTTATTTTTGAATTTTCCACCATATAGAAGACAATGATGACGAAAAACGTTCCTCCTCAGGGATACCGGAAGTATCCGAACTAGAGATTGTGCCAAATTGTGGGTGAAACCCATATGCCCCAAAAAATGACGACTTACCAGTGGACTCCTGTCTACGATTGTCTATGGCAAACTCTGCCAAAGACGAAAACGAGGACCATTCCTCCTGGTTCTCAGAGACAAAACATCTTAAGTAAGTCTCCAGACTCTGATTAGTGCACTCCGTCTGTCCATTCGTCTGAGGATGAAAAGCAGAAGAAAAAGACAGTTGTACCCCCAGCCGAGAACAGAGTCCCACGATCCGAGACCACGTCAGAGGGAATGCCATGAAATTTTACAATGTTGTCAACAAACACTTGCACAAGTGTTTTAGCATTAGGTAGGCCAAACAATACTATGAAGTGCACCATTTTACTATAACGTTCAACTACCACTGTAAACTGTTTTTCCAGACGAATTAGGCAGATCAGTAATACAATCCATAGACAAGCGAGTCTATGGTCTGAACGGTATAGGCAACGGAAGTAGAGATCCAGAAGGTCGAGTATGTGTCACCTTAGCGCGTGCACAGATACTACAGGCCGACACATAGTCCTCAACACGCTTACACAATCCCGGCCACCAGAATTTACAAGAGATGAGGTCGGCAGTGGATCTACTCCCAGGGTGTCCCGTAAGAAATGTACAGTGATGTTCCTCAAACACCTTATGACACAATTCTGATGGAACAAACAAATTCCCAAAGGGGCAAGACTCCGGTGCATCTCCCTGAGCATCTAACACCTTCACCTCTAGATCAGGTTTTAGAGCGGATATCACCATACCCTTTGACAGTATCGGACTCGGATTTTCAAAATCACCGCCTCCAGGAAAACTACGTGACAAGGCATCTGCCTTGACGTTCTTAACCCCAGGACGATAAGTGACAATGAAATTGAATCTGGTGAAAAATAAAGATCATCTGGCCTGCCTTGGGTTCAGTCATTTAGCCCACTCCAGGTAAGCCAGACAGGTGGTCTGTGAGTCGGTCCTCACACGCCTGTAATTCGCCCACTGGCCCCTAGTATTGCCCATATGGCTCAGGTGCCATTTCTGTTAGTTTGCTTGTATATGGAGGTGTATAAACTCCAATTTAAATGTGCCTGTTTTCCATCTACAGGCTACATTTAGGTGCACCTGTGAAGCCTGGTCTATACCAGTCAGTCTTGAGTGGGACTTGCAGACTCCTCCCTCCTCCCATTGCTGGCATGGTATATGCTGGAGTTAACTGGTGAGTGGTCTGTGAGTCGGTCCTCACACTCCTGTAATTCGCCCACTGGCCCATGGTATTGCCCATACGGCTCAGGTAGGTGAGTGTTAGGACCCGAGCTACTTGAGAAACCTTGGTGCGGTGCTCGGGCTCAGACCTGTCCTCATGTAGGACATGTTGACTAATCTCTCAATTTTAACACCAGTTTGAGGGCTTAGTAAGATCGCAGAGTGCACCTGTCCTTGTTTTTAGATTGTTATACTGTTTATCACATCCACACAATTGCTATCTTGTGTAGGATGTCTCTTGTGGTACTTGTGGTCCGCTGCAGGCATCCTCCACTGTATGCATTTTTGCTGGGGATCGCCATTAGCAACGGGCCACAAGTGCAGGATTTTCTCCCCTGTATATACGTGCATAACTGCATATGGGTTTGAGCATTTCCTACCTGTTGAACACCACGCTATTTCTGTTAGAAACCCCCAAAAAGCATAAGAGCCTTCAGATTTTTGGGTCGATCCCAGTCCAATACAGCACAGACTTTATCTGTTTTTTATCGAAAACCTGAAGATGACAGCAGGTAGCCCAAGAATGGCATCTCATGTACAGAAAAAACACACTTCTCTAATTTTGCGTACAATTTATTATCTCTTAGGATCTGTAACACCTGTCTAACGTGATTCTGATGAGTCTCCTTGCCTGGAGAATAAATTGGTATGTCATCCAAATACACGACAACAAACCTCCCCCTCAGGTGATGAAAACTGTCATTCACAAAATGCTGGAAAACCGCAGGAGCATTGGCCAACCCAAAAGGCATGACCAGGTTCTCAAAGTGACCCTCTGGGGTATTAAAAGCCGTCTTCAACTTGGAGAACACCTTGGCATCAACAATCTGGTTAAACAAATCAGGAATCAAAGGAAGGGGGTAAGTTACAAGGACAGTAATCCGATTGAGCTCACAGAAATCCAGACATGGCCTAAGAGTTCCGTCTTTTTTTTAACAAAGAAAAACCCTGCTGCCACAGGAGATTTGGAAGGTCTTATGTGTTCTTTAGCCATACTCTCGGTAATATACTCTCTCATGGCGTTCTTTCGGGTCCAGAAAGGTTATACAACTAGATTTGGGCAACTTAGCGCCGGGAAAAAGGTTGATAGGACAATCATATTCCCGAGGTGGAGGTAAATCCTGGCATCCACTTTCAGAAAATACATCGGCAAAATCAGATATAAAAGAGGGTAATGATTTATGAAAAAGATGTATTCAGACAATTGTCAATGCAATAATCACCCCAATCCAGAATCTGTCTAGCTTGCCAATCAATGGATGGATTGTGCTTGCTTAAACACGGTAAACCCAGAACCAACGGAGCAGGGAGACCCCCCCAACACAAAACACGAGATCAATTCCTGATGAAAGTCACCCACTCTTAATCGGATGTCATGCACCATCTGAGATAAACACTTCTGAGTTAGAGGTGCAGAATCAATAGTAAAAAATGTATATGTTTTTCTCTAATGCACTTGGTGACAACCCATGCATACGGACAAACTGAGCATCAATCAGGTTCACCCCTGCCCCACTGTCGATAAACACCTCAATCCACACAGTCTTGGACTCCAGCGCCCCCTCGGCAGTCAGGAGACATCGGGTACTACCAGTCAAAGACAAATGCACGTTCTCTGACTCTCCTCACCCCTCCAAGAGTCAGATGAGAATTAGACGTCCCTTTTTTTATTTTTGACGCTGAATGCATGGACAAACATCGATAAAATGTCCCTTTTGTCCGCAGAAAAAACACACTCCCTTCCTACGAATAATATGCTTAAAAGCAGAACCAAGAGTAGCTCCCCCTAATTGCATGGTTTCGTCCCCAGACATAAACCCAGGAGTATCTTCACCCAAAGTGTCAGAGGAAGACGATACGTTATGTGATAGTACGTCCTGAGAGTGGGGGCCCCTAGATCTCTCTGTCAGGCGTCTATCAATGCATACTGCAAGAGACATAGCGGCTTCCAGAGACTCAGGATTCTCATGAAAGGCCAAAGCGTCCTTCAGCCTCTCTGATAATCCCTGACAAAACTGACTACGGAGAGCCAGATCGTTCCACTCAGTATCTGCTCTCCCTAATGAAGGCCACATAGCTTGGTCTCGGCCAGGGAGGTCCGATCCGGGTCATCATAGATGAGGCCCAAAGCTTTGAAAAATTCATCCACCAACCAGAGAGACTGTGATCTGGTCAGCAGAGAAAAAGCCCATGACTGAGCGTCCCCTTTAAGCAACGAAATAATCACACCAACTCTCTGAATCTCATCCCCAGATGAGTTTACACGTAGCCTAAAATACAATTTGCACGCCTCCCTAAACAAAATGAAATGATCACTTTCCCCAGAGAATCTGTCCGGGAGGGCAACTTTAGGCTCGAGACAGACCTGTTAACCACCACCACCACTTGGACCAGAAGCCTGTGGTCTCTGGATATGCAAGACGGTCATGCAGAGGTCAGCTACCTCCAAAGACAGCCCCTGCAGCTGTCTGGCCAGTGCAGCAATAGGATCCATGGCTGTACTGAAACAAGCAAAATAAAAAAGACAGGTTTGGCAGTTTATAATGTCACGTTCAGGTGTAGGAGGGAAAAACCACACCAAACATAGGAGGGAAAGGGGTGAGGAAATAATGCCTGGAAACTAGGGAAAGGTGATGGACACCTAGTAAAACCCTAACTACCCTGACTAACTACCAGTATGAACAGACCCCAGAGGTAGGTGAGTTCATACACAGTAATACCTAGTGTCCTAACTCACCCTATTGGACCCTGGTACTAATGTCAGGACTGAGACAACCTGTTTCTCCAAAAGGAAGGACGAACAGGAGACTCCCTCAGGCCTTAATACACATGACAGGGAAATGAAACACACAAAATAACCCAAACAAAATACAAAAAGAAAATAAAACACTTAACTTCAAGTGGCTATGAAAACACCAGGAACTTAGCCGAGATCCACACACCAGTTATCCACAACTCCAACAGAAGCTATAAACCGAATAGCATAGTGGGAGAAACAACAATAAATAGAGAAGGTTAAATGACCCTAATAGCCACACCTGGGGAAAGAAGATGTGGCAAGCACCAGAAACAACACAGACATCATTAGATCCAGGGGTCGAGTCGAGGGGGAACGCGTGGGAACGGCGTTCCTGCACTTTTTTCATGGCAGGAACGCCGTTCCCTTTCAGGGCAAAAGGACCAGGAGGAAGCGGTGAAGGCTTTGTACTCACCCCTGCCTTCCTGGTCCTCGGCTGTCGGCTGTGAGGGCTGCGCACAGGAGCCGAGTGAGTCGCTCTGTGACGTCACTCCATGCGCAGCCTACAGCAGTAGAAGAGGAGCGTCTGCGTCCAGGAGCAGGAGAGGTAAGTGTAAGTGTTTTTTTTTTTTCATATTTTATTTATACTATAGGCGCTGATGAGAGGCACTGACGGGGGGGAAGGGGCTGATGAGAGGCACTGACGGGGGGGGGGCTGATCTGATGAGAGGCACTGACGGGGGGGGCTGATGAGAGGCACTGACGGGGGGGCTGATGAGAGGCACTGACGGGGTGGGCTGATAAGATGCACTGACGGGGGGGCTGATAAGAGGCACTGACGGGGGGGCTGATGAGAGGCACTGACGGGGGGCTGATGAGAGGCACTGATGGGGGGGCTGATGAGAGGCACTGAGGGGGGGCTGATGAGAGGCACTGACGGGGGGCTGATGGAGAGGCACTGACGGGGGGGCTGATGAGAGGCACTGAGGGGGGGCTGATGAGAGGCACTGACGGGGGGCTGATGGAGAGGCACTGACGGGGGGGACTGATGAGAGGCACTGACGGGGGGGGGCTGATGAGAGGCACTGAGGGGGGGGCTGATGAGAGGCACTGACGGGGGGCTGATGGAGAGGCACTGACGGGGGGGCTGATGGAGAGGCACTGACGGGGGGGCTGATGGAGAGGCACTGACGGGGGGGCTGATGGAGAGGCACTGACGGGGGGCTGATGGAGAGGCACTGACGGGGGGCTGATGGAGAGGCACTGACGGGGGGCTGATGGAGAGGCACTGACGGGGGGCTGATGGAGAGGCACTGACGGGGGGCTGATGGAGAGGCACTGACGGGGGGCTGATGGAGAGGCACTGGGGGCTGCTATGAGGCATGGGGGTCTTATCTGAGGTCATTCATATTGGGTTCTGATCTGAGGTCTTATTGGGGTATTATTGGGGTCTTATTAACATTGGGGGTCTGATTGGTGGTCTGACCTGAGGTGTAATGAAAAATATTTTTTTCTTATTGTGCGGTGCCCACTTCCAGCCCTGAGCCCAGCTGCCTAGAGCACTGATCCGGAGCAGCTTGGAGAAAAAAGGCCTCACAGTCCCACACTCCTTCTGCTCGGCCAAGCCTGTCAGCACCCCTGAGGCCAAGCCAGCCAGCACCCCTGAGGCAAAACCAGCCAGCACCCCTGAGTCTTCAGAACTGTAAGTAAATTATATATAAGGGGAGTTTTTGTTTTGTTTTGATCACAATGTGTACATTTGGCTCAGTCCGCAGCGACACAAATTACAGCATGCTAGATTTTCTGTGCTTTTTTTTCCCCGGCTACACGTAGCTTTCAAAAGCCCATTCACATGTATTGTATTTTAAAGGGGTTTTCCATTGCTAGGATATGCCCCCATTGTCTGATAGGTGAAGGTCCCTATATATATTTGTTTATTTCATCTTAATTTTGCAGTTGTTTGTGTAAACTGGCACTTTACAATAAATGTTGCACTGAATTTTCAGCGAAATATATATTTTTTTTTGGGGGGGGGGGGGGGGGGGGGTTTGCAGTGGATCTTGGGTGAGTTCCCACATTTTTTTTCCCAGGACTTGACCCCTGATTAGATCCAAATGGAAAACATGTCAGATCAAGCCACGTGTTGCCAGTCTCACCGATCTCCTGCCACCTGTCATGGGAATTTCCGTGACAGATAGGCCATCAATATTAAAATCCCAGAAAACCCTTTTAACAACAGTCATACCACCGAGAACAGCAGCCCCTTCATTTTGCCTGTGGGTAAGACCAGTACCAATCATGTATTGGACAGGCTATCAACTGGACAATCCCTATAATTAGCAAGACTAGAAAATAAAGCATCACTACCAAAAAATATATGGGAGAATACACACACATATATAATTAATTAATAACCGATATTCAAGAAAAGAAATATAATTAAAAACAAAAAGAAATTTAGGTTTTTATTGATGATTTTTCTTGCGTAAATGTTATTTATCAAATATTTAATTATATATGTGTGTGCTTCTCCCATAGATTTTTTTTGGAGTGCTGCTGCAGTTTTTCTTTGGGGAATCCCCTTTGTGATATTGTTATTAGGACCTTTTATCTATTGTCTCGTATGGGTGTTATATCTAAAAAATGAAGGTAGTATAAAAATATATCACAAAGGGCACTTGATTATATACCTTTCAGGAAACCGTGATTACCACTCAGGGCTGGCTCCAGATTCATGTGGTCCCTTGGGCGATAAATCTCAGTAAATGTGGCATTTTTTACATTTACATGTCCCCCTGTGGCTCCTACACCATATAATGACCCTGAAAGTATAGTTACCCTCAGTGTACCCCATACAGTATAATGACCCCCTGTGCCCCCATACAATATAATAATCTCCCAGTGCCCCCCATACAGTATAATGACCCTCAGTGGCCCCCCACACAGTATAATGACCCTTTAGTGGCCCCCTCACAAACCTATCATTTCTGGAGCGCAGGGGAGTCAGTGGTCCTTTCATTCACTAACTGGAGCTGATCTCTCTGTGTTCCTTCTCTCCTCCGGCCCATCGCAGCAGTGAGACTCACGTCATGATGTCACTGCTGGGCTGGGCCTGGAGGAGAGAAGGAGTTGCGCTTAGTGAATGAAAGGACCGCCGGCTCCCCTGTGCTCCAGCAATAAGAGCATCATCTGTATTGATGGAAGCGCTCATAGCAGCCGGCCCCGTACCCTTAGAGCTGGGCCAACCCCCCTTGGCACTAGGGTTGTCACTAGAGATGAGCGAATTTTAAAAAAATACGATTTGGCCGGTTCGCCGAATTTTTTGACAAAATTTGGTTAGATCCAAATTCGAATCGGGTAAAAAACGTCTATTTCCTGGCTGCAGAGAGCCTTTAAAGTGGTGTAAAACACTGTGCCTTGCAGTAACACACATAGGGAGTCTGCTGTGGTAGTGATTATACTGTGAGTCAGTATGACATTCAGATGACAGGCGTCGCTCTTAGAATCACTGCTCACTTCACTTATTTGGGCAGTCACGGGGCCAAAACTGACCAAATAACTCAAGTATGATGTTAGCGCCAAGAAGAAGCGCAGTCCTTTTACACCATTGTCAGCTGATTCCACATAGATGTCTACAGAACCTGTTCTATTAAACGCTTATACAAGTGGGAGTGAGCAGTAAGTTTGTGTTGACTTCACAGATTATTTTGCCCTTCCTCTGATCCGTCAGAACAATAACCCCCAAAAAATGGATCCTTTCTGTTAAGAATCCGCCTTCACTCGATCAGCATTTGGTCAGTAATCCATCAGTATTGCTAATGCCCAAAAAATCTAATAAATAAATAGGAAATTAAAACACCCCAAAAAGTCTGTAATTTTCAACACACAACGGCAAATACTTTTTTTGTTCCGCTAATACACGACAAAAAGGGCTTTAGAACATATACACTCACCTAAAGAATTATTAGGAACACCTGTTCTATTTCTCATTAATGCAATTATCTAGTCAGCCAATCACATGGCAGTTGCTTCAATGCATTTAGGGGGGTGCTCCTGGTCAAGACAATCTCCTGAACTCCAAACTGAATGTCAGAATGGGAAAGAAAGGTGATTTAAGCAATTTTGAGCGTGGCATGGTTGTTGGTGCCAGACGGGCCGGTCTGAGTATTTCACAATCTGCTCAGTTACTGGGATTTTCACGCACAACCATTTCTAGGGTTTACAAAGAATGGTGTGAAAAGGGAAAAACATCCAGTATGCGGCAGTCCTGTGGGCAAAAATGCCTTGTGGATGCTAGAGGTCAGAGGCGAATGGGCCGACTGATTCAAGCTGATAGAAGAGCAACGCTGACTGAAATAACCACTCGTTACAACCGAGGTATGCAGCAAAGCATTTGTGAAGCCACAACGCGCACAACCTTGAGGCGGATGGGCTACAACAGCAGAAGACCCCACCGGGTACCACTCATCTGTCCGAATTTGGTGTAAACAGAATGAGAACATGTATCCATCCTCTGATGGCTACTTCCAGCAGGATAATGCACCATGTCACAAAGCTCAAATCATTTCAAATTGGTTTCTTGAACATGACAATGAGTTCACTGTACTAAAATGGCCCCCACAGTCACCAGATCTCAACCCAATAGAGCATCTTTGGGATGTGGAGGAACGGGAGCTTCGTGCCCTGGATGTGCATCCCTCAAATCTCCATCAACTGCAAGATGCTATCCTATCAATATGGGCCAACATTTCTAAAGAATGCTATCAGCACCTTGTTAAATCAATGCCACGTAGAATTAAGGCAGTTCTGAAGGCAAAAGGGGGTCGAACACCGTATTAGTATGGTGTCAGGGGCGTAACTATCAGGGGAGCAGGGGAAGCAGCTGCTTCGGGGCCCGAGCTCAGAAGGGGCCCGGGACCAGTCACTGTACTTCCTCACCCCGGGCCCCTGTCAGAGCAGCTGACTTCTCCTGCACTTGCACCTCTGACCTGACATCAGGGACTTCGCTCCACCTCTCCCCTCCTCAGTTCTTATGATGGACACTGACCAGCAACAGCCCGATGTGGGCGGAGCTATAATATCCCCGCCCCCTTTTCTACCCGCGATTCCTGCAGCTTGAAGGAAGTGAACCCTCCATGCCCGGCAAGCTGAACATCAGTTGCATTGCCACAACTGCACCAGTGATGTGAGTGGCAGGGGAACTGGGGTTATATTCAGCTTTCCCAGACTGTGAACTTGTGACATGCAGTACAGTAGGAAAGCTGGGTGAATTATATAATAAAATGTCATCCAGCTTCCCTGCTATCCTGCATGGCACAAGTGCAGAGGCATTAGAGTATGGGGGAGAGGCACAGCAGGAAAGCTGGGTGTCTATATATGTGTATTGTATATGTGTGCGTCCATGTATGTGGTGACTGTGTGTATGAGTGCGTCCATGTATATGGTGAGTGCATGTATGAGTGTGTCCATGTATATGTTGAGTGTGTGTATGAGTGTGTCCATGTATATGTTGAGTGTGTGTATGAGTGTGTCCATGTATATGTTGAGTGTGTGTATGAGTGTGTTCATGTATGTGGAGAATGCATGCATGACTGCGTCCATGTATGTGGAGAGTGTGTGTATGACTGCGTCCATGTATGTGGAGAGTGTGTGTTTGACTGCGTCCATGTATGTGGATAGTGTGCGTGTATGACTGCGTCCATGTATGTGGAGAGTGTGTGTATGACTGCGTCCATGTATCTGGAGAGTGCGTGTATGACTGCGTCCATGTATGTGGAGAGTGCGTGTATGACTGCGTCCATGTATGTGGAGAGTGTGTGTATAACTGCATCCATGTATGTGGAGAGTGTGTGTATGACTGCGTCCATGTATGTGGATAGTGTGCGTGTATGACTGCGTCCATGTATGTGGAGAGTGCGTGTATGACTGCGTCCATGTATCTGGAGAGTGCGTGTTTGACTGCGTCCATGTATGTGGAGAGTGCGTGTATGACTGCGTCCATGTATGTGGAGAGTGCGTGTATGACTGCGTCCATGTATGTGGAGAGTGCGTGTATGACTGCGTCCATGTATGTGGAGAGTGTGTGTATAACTGCATCCATGTATGTGGATAGTGTGCGTGTATGACTGCGTCCATGTATGTGGAGAGTGCGTGTATGACTGCGTCCATGTATGTGGAGAGTGTGTGTATAACTGCATCCATGTATGTGGATAGTGTGCGTGTATGACTGCGTCCATGTATGTGGAGAGTGTGTGTATAACTGCATCCATGTATGTGGAGATTGTGTGTATGACTGCGTCCATGTATGTGGAGAGTGCGTGTATGACTGCGTCCGTGTATGTGGAGAGTGCGTGTATGACTGCATCCATGTATGTGGAGAGAGCGTGTATGACGGCGTCCATGGCTGCGGAGAGAGTGCGTGTATGACTGCGTCCATGGCTGCAGTATGAAAGGTACAGAGGCTAAAATACTTGTGGATATGTAAATTAAATCAGACGGGTCTATTACAATTGCAGCGCAGGTTTTAAAGGGGTTGAGTTGAATATAAACTCCGTCAGCAACTGTAAATGTTAAAATTCAAAGTCGTGCTAAAAATGACAGTAAATACAGTAAATAAAAAGTCACAAAATAGTCGTATAAGAGGGGTTTGCACAGGAGGAGGCGGTTTGTGAAGAAGTGTGTAAGTGTGTGTGGGGGGCCCCGTACAAAAATTTGCTGTGGGGCCCAGTCAGTTCTAGTTACGCCTTTGTATGGTGTTCCTAATAATTCTTTAGGTGAGTGTAAATGCACCGCTGAACGGCAAATATATTTTACTTTTGCCACAAATACACGCCACAAAAAGGCTGTAATTTTCTCACTTCACCACACAACGGCTAATAAGTCCTTTTTTTCCCACTAATACAACCCAAAAAATGCTTTAGAACATATAACTGCACCGCACAAGGGCAAATAAGACGTAGAAATATTTCCTTGTAATAAACCCTGTTAATGGCTGTAACACCCCAACAACAAGAATGGTTTGCTGGAATTACAGAGCTGTATAATGGCAATTTGGGTGCCCAGGCTGTCACTTCCCCTACTCAACCCTGTTCAACAGAAATGCTGTGGAATGATTCCTCTCTATCGTTTCCCTACACCTTGAATAATCTTTCCCTGCACTTGTAAATCGATTTTTTAGCACAATGAAGTTTTTTCTAGCACTGTCCCTAGCGCCTGTTGACATCTCTCCCTGAACTAAGTACACTGGAAAATGCCAGAATCCAAGATGGCTGAGGCTATTTATAGGGCTGTGACATCACATGGATGGCTGGCTGCTGACTGGCTGCATGCATGGCATTATGAGTGATCCCGCCTTCCCAGAGTTCCTTGCTCCATGTCCTGCAGCAGCCATTTTAGGAAAAAATGCGATTCGTTACCATGAAGCGTGAGGAAATTCGGATTCGGTGCGAATCGAATTTTTCTTTAAATTCGGTTCGAATTCCACTTCGTCAGCTTCGATTCGCTCATCTCTAGTTGTCACGATACTAAAATTTTGATTTGATTTCGATACCATAGAAAAGTATTGCGATACTCATTTTATGGAATGTCTGGCCCATAATAGAACAGTCCTATACTATTTTTTGGGGGGACAAGGTGACAAAAAAATGGTGAATTGCGTGTCTTTTATTTTTTGTCACGGCGTTCGCCGCATAGGAGATACTTTTAAATATTTTTGTTGGACTTTTTCAGACGTGGCGATGCCTAATATGTTTATTTTTTTATTGTATATATTTTTTATATGTAAAATTGGGAATAGGGTGATTTAAACTTTTTATATTTTGGTGTTTTTTAAACCTTTTATTTATTTAATAACTATTAGCCCCCTTAGGGGTTAGAACCCTTGTCCTGTTCACTCTAATAGAGAGAGGTGAATAGGGCGAATAGGAATTTACACTGTCCCTGTGCTTTGTGCACACAGCAGCAGGGGGCTTACCATGGCAGCCATGGATGTCTTCGTTAGCATCTTGGCTGCCATGGTAACCAATCGGAGCCCCAGAATTACACTGCTGGGGCTCCGATCGGATGCTGCCACTGCCACCAATGAGAATATTGAGGAGGAGGGGAGGGGACCCTGTGGCCAATGCCACCAATGAATATAATAATGGGGGGGAGGCACACACACATACACATACCCATCACCCGGACTCAATGACATGGTGCGGCAATTAACAGCTCAGGTGTGGCACCTGATGGGTTAATTGACACGGTTCGGCGGATAACCATGTCCTGTCATTGAGCCTGGGTGCTGGGTATGTGATATGGCTGGCATCCTCTGCATACATTTGTATTTAGGGATGAATTATTATAATCATTGGTGGCACAGTGCACCCCCCCAACCCCAGTATTATAATCATTGGTGGCAGTGGCCAAAGGGTCCCCTCCTGCTCACCGCTCTTGTCATTGGTGGCAGCGGCACCCGCGACACAGTGGGGAGGGAGAGACTCCCTCCTTCTCCACTCTCCCGGCTCAGAAGAACATGGTGCACGCTGAGAGCAGCGCCTGCCATGTTCTCAGTGCAGTGGGCCCCCCCAGGAGCAGTGGGCCCCGGCACTTGCCCGGGTTTATGCCGGGTGCTGATGCCGGTCCTAGTACCACTACTGCACCCATCCGGTCACCCACACTTACACACACCCCTGCAGCCGGGTTGCTGCACACTCTTCAATCCATCATCCAAAAATGGAAGGCGTATGGTACAACTGCAAACCTACCAAGACATGGCCATCCACCTAAACTGACAGCCCAGGAGAGGAGAGCACTAATTAAAGAAGCAGCCAAGAAGCCCATGGTCACTCTGGAAGAGCTACAGAGATCATGCGCGTGCAAAATGCATTAAATCGCATTGCACCCGCGATTGAACAATTGAACGTGATCACAAACAAAACTGAATGACCTTGCTTGCGAAACCGCACATTTTTCACTGAACGCATCCGGACCTAATCCGCTCACGCTCGTCTGCAAGGAGCCTTACAATGAAATTGTTTAGATCAGGCATGCCAAACCTGCGGCCCTCCAGCTGTTGCAAAACTACAACTCCCAGCATGGCTGGACAGCGTACAGCTATTAGGGCATGATGGGAGTTGTAGTTTTGCAACAGTTGCAGGGCCGCAAGTTAAGCATCCCTGGTTTAGATCAAAGCATATTCATGTTTCGGAATGGTCCAAACAAATTCCATTGAGAATCTGTGGAAAAATTTGAAAATTGCTGTTCACATAAAATCCCAATATAATACATTTAAGTTTGTGGGTATAACGTGAAAAAATGTGGAAAAGTTCAAGGGGTATGAATACTTTTGCAAGGCACTGTATCTGTATGAACATTGGTACAGGGAAGGCTGCCAATCACAGGTAGGATTGTCTCCTAGGAATTTAAATGAATGAAATACAAGTTATACTGAATCTTTACCCATGAAACTATATTACTATATTAACTATACTTAGCTTCTCCTGCTCTATAACATGTTGCCTGGAGCTAAAACAACATACGGTAGTTAATGTAACAGTTTCCTTTTAAAAGTACACATCCTGTTCTTTGCTGACAATACTAAAATCCCTGCGATAGGTGCATGCAAATTTCATTTGCCCAGTGTAGACATTTATTGACATGCACAGTGGGGCTTTAGCACTGTGAGCCATGGACATGCGCAGTGGCTATTGTATGATGTCAACTGACATGCGCAGTGGCTATTGTATGATGTCAGCTGACATGCGCAGTGGCTATTGTATGATGTCAGCTGACATGCGCAGTGGCTATCGCATGATGTCAGCTGACATGCGCAGTGGCTATTGCATGATGTCAGCTGACATGCGCAGTGGCTATTGCATGATGTCAGCTGACATGCGCAGTGGCTATTGCATGATGTCAGCTGACATGCGCAGTGGCTATTGTATGATGTCAGCTGACATGCGCAGTGGCTATTGCATGATGTCAGCTGACATGCGCAGTGGCTATTGTATGATGTCAGCTGACATGCGCAGTGGCTATTGTATGATGTCAGCTGACATGCGCAGTGGCTATTGTATGATGTCAGCTGACATGCGCAGTGGATATTGTATGATGTCAGCTGACATGCGCAGTGGCTATTGTATGATGCCAGCTGACATGCGCAGTGGCTATTGTAGATGTCAGCTGGCTGACATGCGCAGTGGCTATTGTATGATGTCAGCTGACATGCGCAGTGGCTATTGTAGATGTCAGCTGACATGCGCAGTGGCTATTGTATGATGTCAGCTGACATGCGCAGTGGCTATTGTATGATGTCAGCTGACATGCGCAGTGGCTATTGTATGATGTCAGCTGACATGCGCAGTGGCTATTGTATGATGTCAGCTGACATGCGCAGTGGCTATTGCATGATGTCAGCTGACATGCGCAGTGGCTATTGCATGATGTCAGCTGACATGCGCAGTGGCTATTGCATGATGTCAGCTGACATGCGCAGTGGCTATTGCATGATGTCAGCTGACATGCGCAGTGGCTATTGCATGATGTCAGCTGACATGCGCAGTGGCTATTGCATGATGTCAGCTGACATGCGCAGTGGCTATTGCATGATGTCAGCTGACATGCGCAGTGGCTATTGCATGATGTCAGCTGACATGCGCAGTGGCTATTGTATGATGTCAGCTGACATGCGCAGTGGCTATTGTATGATGTCCGCTGACATGCGCAGTGGCTATTGTATGATGTCCGCTGACATGCGCATTGGCTATTGTATGATGTCAGCTGACATGCGCAGTGGCTATTGTATGATGTCAGCTGACATGCGCAGTGGCTATTGTATGATGTCAGCTGACATGCGCAGTGGCTATTGTATGATGTCAGCTGACATGCGCAGTGGCTATTGTATGATGTCAGCTGACATGCGCAGTGGCTAATGTATGATGTCAGATGACATGCGCAGTGGCTGTTGTATGATGTCAGCTGACATGCGCAGTGGCTGTTCTATGATGTCAGCTGACATGCGCAGTGGCTATTGTATGATGTCAGCTGACATGCGCAGTGGCTATTGTATGATGTCAGCTGACATGCGCAGTGGCTATTGTATGATGTCAGCTGACATGCGCAGTGGCTATTGTATGATGTCAGCTGACATGCGCAGTGGCTATTGCATGATGTCAGCTGACATGGGCAGTGGCTATTGCATGATGTCAGATGACATGCGCAGTGGCTATGGTATGATGTCAGCTGACATGCGCAGTGGCTATTGTATGATGTCAGCTGACATGCGCAGTGGCTATTGTATGATGTCAGCTGACATGCGCAGTGGCTATTGCATGATGTCAGCTGACATGCGCAGTGGCTATTGCATGATGTCAGCTGACATGCGCAGTGGCTATTGCATGATGTCAGCTGACATGCGCAGTGGCTATTGTATGATGTCAGCTGACATGCGCAGTGGCTATTGTATGATGTCAGCTGACATGCGCAGTGGCTATTGTATGATGTCAGCTGACATGCGCAGTGGCTATTGTAGATGTCAGCTGACATGCGCAGTGGCTATTGTATGATGTCAGCTGACATGCGCAGTGGCTATTGTATGATGTCAGCTGACATGCGCAGTGGCTATTGCATGATGTCAGCTGACATGCGCAGTGGCTATTGCATGATGTCAGCTGACATGCGCAGTGGCTATTGCATGATGTCAGCTGACATGCGCAGTGGCTATTGCATGATGTCAGCTGACATGCGCAGTGGCTATTGCATGATGTCAGCTGACATGCGCAGTGGCTATTGCATGATGTCAGCTGACATGCGCAGTGGCTATTGTATGATGTCAGCTGACATGCGCAGTGGCTATTGTATGATGTCAGCTGACATGCGCAGTGGCTATTGTATGATGTCAGCTGACATGCGCAGTGGCTATTGCATGATGTCAGCTGACATGCGCAGTGGCTATTGCATGATGTCAGCTGACATGCGCAGTGGCTATTGCATGATGTCAGCTGACATGCGCAGTGGCTATTGTATGATGTCAGCTGACATGCGCAGTGGCTATTGTATGATGTCAGCTGACATGCGCAGTGGCTATTGTATGATGTCAGCTGACATGCGCAGTGGCTATTGTATGATGTCAGCTGACATGCGCAGTGGCTATTGTATGATGTCAGCTGACATGCGCAGTGGCTATTGTATGATGTCAGCTGACATGCGCAGTGGCTATTGTATGATGTCAGCTGACATGCGCAGTGGCTATTGTATGATGTCAGCTGACATGCGCAGTGACTATTGCATGATGTCAGTTGACATGCGCAGTGGCTATTGTATGATGTCCGCTGACATGCGCAGTGGCTATTGTATGATGTCCGCTGACATGCGCAGTGGCTATTGTATGATGTCAGCTGACATGCGCAGTGGCTATTGTATGATGTCAGCTGACATGCGCAGTGGCTATTGTATGATGTCCGCTGACATGCGCAGTGGCTATTGTATGATGTCAGATGACATGCGCAGTGGCTATTGTATGATGTCAGCTGACATGCGCAGTGGCTATTGTATGATGTCAGCTGACATGCGCAGTGGCTATTGTATGATGTCAGCTGACATGCGCAGTGGCTATTGTATGATGTCAGCTGACATGCGCAGTGGCTATTGTATGATGTCAGCTGACATGCGCAGTGGCTAATGTATGATGTCAGATGACATGCGCAGTGGCTGTTGTATGATGTCAGCTGACATGCGCAGTGGCTGTTCTATGATGTCAGCTGACATGCGCAGTGGCTATTGTATGATGTCAGCTGACATGCGCAGTGGCTATTGTATGATGTCAGCTGACATGCGCAGTGGCTATTGCATGATGTCAGCTGACATGCGCAGTGGCTATTGCATGATGTCAGCTGACATGCGCAGTGGCTATTGTATGATGTCAGCTGACATGTGCAGTGGCTATTGCATGATGTCAGCTGACATGCGCAGTGGCTATTGTATGATGTCAGCTGACATGCGCAGCTTGCATACCTAAACACCGATGCACATCAGCAGTAATATGGTTTTTTCCTGGCCTATCATAAGTTTAATATATATATAGCATCAATGACTATATACCCCTGAGGAAGCTGCATTTGCAGCAATATGCATGGAGTTTCTAGCCCACAGCACCTTTCGTCTGACCTTGCTATTTGATACTTACCCTGTGGAGGCTTATGTTACTTATATGTGCCTGCATTAGGCACATTCTTTTCCATTGTCACTTTCCCTTGCACCTCTTTTGGGGTATTTTTTTTTTTTTTTGTCACGTTTCACATAAATTTGATGCCTCATTGCATTTATATTTATATTCTCCAAATTTTCTGAGCACTTGCACTTTATCTATGTATTTTGTTGTTAAAGAATGTTATTGTTTAACACAGGAGTTATTGATAAAGTTATTGCATATTATTTAGTCTTGTGGGTATTATTTGGGGGGCAGTGCTGTTGCTGGTCATATCCTTTGGGCTTTACCCTCTGTATGATTGCTTATTTTAAGTAGTTTTTAATACAGTTTTTGCGACATTTTCGTATCATTGGGTGTTGTCTTTTCAGTTGTTTAATAAAGGCGGTTAATATTGTGGGGGGGGGGGGGGATCATAAAAGTGTCAGCTGGCAATCTGCTGCCACTATTAATGTGCCCACATGTCACTCTGCTACGCATTACTTTAAATAAGACTAAAAAGGGAAAAGGGATATGTTTTAAATGTACCAACAAATGGCCTAATTTATTCATAATTATTCTAATCTAAAGTACTTGTCATTTTACAGAGTGTGACATATTGATACATGGTTCATGGCCATGCTGACTGGTAGGAAAATACATTGACAGTGCATTGTGCTATAGCTTCTCACCATGAAGTGCCTCTGCAGGTGATGCAAGATCATTGATTTTCAGTTTGCTATGAATACAGTCTATTAGCAAAACATGCACTGTAGTTTCCAGGGCTGTGCTCTCAACAAGCTCTGGATATATTGCCCTGGATAATGAAGCTTCGCATTTCCATTTTCTTGTTTTCTGTTGTAATTTACTATTATTTTCAGCAAACAACTTCAATTTCAATATATAATGACTTATACTGTACTCATGTGGTATATTATTCCCCTTCCCGCATTCCCCATTCTCCCTGTATCCCTGCTCTCAGGAAGCCTGTTCCAATCTCCAGATTTTATGCCCCCCTCTCGTAGGGACCTCACGCCTCTTGAACATTATTTAGCTGGTTACTAGGTAATGTCTGATTTTCTGTTTGCATGTGCTCTCTGAATCGTAGTCTACAGAATATGTTGGTCCCTATATTATTACTGTCATTAACAGAAGAAATCATCTAAAATGAAATCTACATTAGTAATAATAAAATATAGACAAAGCCCATTTTCAAACAAGTGTCGGACACTATCCTGGAGACAGAATGCTTGATCAGTGAAAATCTAGTTTTACAGTAAGCACCTATTAACAGGAACACATAAGCTGATTTTGCTAATTTGATTACACAGAGTTAGTGTTACATTATTAAGCAAAAGAATATATTAACATTGGCAGTGGCCAATTCTATATATTAGCACCTGCACCAGCCAATTGACTATATTAACACAGGCACTGAGGCCAATAACTGTTATTTTGCAAGACTAAGGAGCTATTCACATCAGGCCTGTGCCCTTTCTTTTTTTTTTGTAAAAAAAAAAAAAAAGTATATAGCAAAAAGGGAAGGAACTGCAGTATATACAAACTGCAAAAAATAGGACTTAGGCCCCTTTCACACGAGCAAGTTTTCCCACGCGGGTGCAATACATGATGTGAACTCATAGCACCCGCACTGAATCCTGCCCTATTCATTTCAGTTCTGTGTTGCATGAAAAACGCAGCATGTTCTATATTTTTACGCAGCCCTGGCCCCATAGAAGTGAATGGGACTTCAGTGAAAAACACTTTGCATCCGCAAGCAAGTGCGGGTGCGATGCGTCTTTCACTGATGGTTGCTAAGAGATGTTGTTTGTAAATCTTCCGTTTTTTATCACGCGCGTGAAAAACGCATCAAAACGCATTGCACTGTGCGGAAAAAACTGAACGCAATCGCAGACAAAACTGACTGAACTTGCTTGCAAAATGGTGCGAGTTTCACTGAACGCACCCTGAACGCATCCGGACCTAATCCGTCACGCTTGTGTGAAAGAGGCCTTAAAGGGCCAGAGACTGTTAAATCAAAACTTGTACTGCCCCTGTACATGTGGTAAAATAACAATAGCGTCAATACTCACCCCTTTTCTAGCTGCTGTTTCTAGCGCTGAGCTCGGGTCCTCCCAACTGCTGTTTGTTTTCGTGGCTGCAGTCGTGTTCTGTCTATTGCTGATGCCAGTGATTGGCTGCAGCGATGACCTGTGTGCAGCCAGCAAGATGATTTCAGTGGCTGGGAGGACCAGCGCTCAGCCCTGCACATGGCGGGGAGAAAAGCGGTGAGTACTGATTCTATTGTTATTTTACCACATTTATAGGTGTTGCCCAAGTTTTTTTTTTTTTTTACTTGGGCATCTTAACCCATCTCCAGGGGCAGAGCATGGTCTCAAAGTGAAAAAAAACCTCACCTCTTAAGATAGTTCCTGTCCAGCATAAAGCTCCCATCTTCATCATTTCTGGTCCCCGCAGGACTCGAAGTGTGACATGCCATCTACATGCACATCACTGCTGCTAGCCAATCATAGCCTCAGGGGTCACATGCCGTTCCTGCACAGGTTTAGTAGGTGTGTGGACTCTGACTTGTATCGACTACTTCAGCACCATTTTGGTTTTCAGGACCTGACAGCAGTTTTTTGCATGCATTAGTTTAATAGCTATAACTATTTTTTTTATTTGCTAGCAATGTGATTTTTTTCAGGAATAATGTAAATAGACTTTTTATTTTACATTTGTCATTGTCTACTATTCAAGTTAATATATTAGATGTTCAATATTGGGAAATTGAGTCTTGACTAGGAGAGCAATTAAGTTGGGGAACTTTTTGTGGAGGGCGGAGTTGGTTTATTTTTTCTGTATTATTTATTTTGTTTTTGTTTTTTATTTTTATACTCTGTCCTTTCAATGTTAGAAAAGACCTGCTGCAGATGTGCAATGGCAGTTGTCACTTTTGGGGCTCTACTGGGACCAGTCACATGACCACCAGGACCAACAGAGGCAGTGATCCTGCTTTCTTTTTGTTCTCTAGCCTCTGAAAGTTATCCAATATTCTCATCACATGTATCAATTTTTTAATTATATTTTCAAGCCAGAAAGACCTATCCAGGTCTAAATGATGTACTGTAAAAATATGTTCTGCTGATCGTTAATAGATAATAGATTAATATTAATAAATACACGAACAGACACGCTTTTATTTAAAAACTAAATATATAAATATCCATTCTATTATCAATGCATCCATGACTATGCAAAATATTTTGACAACTTGCAGGCATAATTGATAATCACTGATATACAGTGGATATAAAAAGTCTACACACCCCTGTTAAAATGTTAGGTTTCTGTGCTGTAAAAAAATGAGACAAAGATAAATCATTTCAGAACTTTTTCCAAATTTCAGGCTGAATTTTGCCAAATTTATCTGCTAATTTTTTGCACCCCTGTTATTGAGGCCTCAAAGTGGTTGTCCTAGATGATTGAAAATCTCAGACAAGTCCTGCAAAAGTGTAAAGGGGTTGTTCACCCTCCCACACACACATGGCCAGACCTGTGGAGGTAAGCATACTTCCCTGCTTATCGCCTCTGAGTTCCAGCTTATTCATTCCCCTGCCACCTATCTCCAGTCTCCCCATGTCAACATCTGGTTTGACATAAGCCACAAGACCACTGCAGCCAATGACTGATCACCGGGTGACGTGTACCCCATGCAGTATGACACTTGGTCACATGACGCACGGGGGGCAATCATTGGCTGCAGCGGCCATGGGAGCAGGTAAATATGCTTCCCTCCATAGGTCCAGCCATAGGAGGGCCTGCCCAAAAGGCCCCCAGAGGTGAACAACCCCTTTACAATAAAAAAAAAATCATCTTATACTAAACTCTTTTCAGCACCATTTTCTGTGTGCAGTATACCAGCGGGTTGTAAACAAGCAGCAGCATGCGGACAACAGAACTGGAGAAAGAGGTAAGATGATTTTATTTTTATTTTAAGATATATCAGGGCTTGTCTGAGATTTTTTACTTATCTTAGACAACCCCTTTAATCTCTCTATGAGTGTCGAATTATTATATTGTTGGATGCTACTATTTTAGTATGTATAACTTAGATTAGGTAGCTTAATTTTTTATTTCTTTGGCTATTATCAATACTATTTCTCTCATCAATGATATCTGTTTGGGTACAGTTTATATTTTTTCATATATTTTGTATCTGTGCTTTACAGTTCTTGTGACCCATGTTGTACTGTAGTCATATTCAGGTAAGTGATGTGGTTTGGGGTTCTCCCAAACCACAATTTGAAAATTGGCAGGGCCCCAAAAGGTGTTCTTTTTGTGTGTTTTTGTGGCCTGTTTAATAAAGGTTTATTTCTATTTGCTATGCATTGGGTGTGTGCCATTTCTGCATATGTCTTCTGTCTTCAAGTATAATGTCTGTATGTCTGTTTTTTAGCATCCACATCCCGTTTTTTCGATAACCATATACCATCCAAGGAGACTGTCTAAGCCACTGATCAGTTGTGATTGGTTTTCAGCTTATTCTTGGCTTTTGGACTAATGCAAACCATGTGCTCTAGATCTGGCTGGTCTCTTGGATATTTGGAGAGCAATGTGAGATGTTGCAGGAACCTGGTTCATTCCATCATCTCACAAAAGAACAACAAGAGCCACTTTCTTACCAAGAAGCTGCCTTTCCATGGTAGCCAGTGCCAGTTTTCACTTACTGTTGTCCTCCTCCTCCTCCTCTAGTTTTCTCTAACTAAGATATAGAGAAGGGGGCTGGTGAGGTGAGATGCAGGCCACAGCACCAAGCAAACCCTACCTGCAGCATGCTGCCTTATGTTTCAGTGCTACTAAACTTACAGGAGAATGCTGCACCACATATCTATTAAATCAAGTGACGTCTCCTCTGATGAAAAAGTTCTGTTTCCTTATCTTCTTCATTTGGCTCAGACTGCCATGACAACTTCTTTCAGTCACATCTCATCTCAGCAGAGTTTGCCATCTTAAGGCCACCAAACACATTAGTTGAATCTGCCAAAAACACCAGCTGTTGAATGTGCATGGCAGCCTTTAGATTCCTTACTTTTCCATTATCCACCCTACCTTATTAACACAAACTATCCATCCAGGTGCCCCAACAGTTTCATCCTGCTGCCACTCCTAATACTGTGCCCGTAGTGCTCTCCAATGACTGCAAATACTATACTGAAGAAAAAACAGTGTTTCCAGTAATAATAATGATGCCTATAGTGGCTTCAGTAGTAATATGTTTCCCAGAGTGTCTCCAATAGAAATTAAAACGCCTGGAATGCTCCCGGTAGTTGTGAAGTTCCCCTATAGCCCCTATAGTGGCTCCAGTATTAATAATGACCACTGTAGTGCCCTAGTAATAACAGTGTCCTCCTATAATGCTCCCAGTAATAACACTTCCCCTACAGTGGCCCCAGTAATATTAATGCCCCTATAGTGTCCCAGCATTAATGATGCCCTTATAGTGCCTCCAACAATAATAAGGTCTCCTATTATGCCACCAGTAATAAGAGATGCCTGCCTACCAGTACTGAAGGTCGCACCTATGACCCAGTGGAGGCCACTGCCAACACCGTTCATAGACTACAGATGTACCAGAACTAAACGGAACTGTGATAACACGTCACAGTATTATTTTCTTACCGTTGTTTACTTAATGTTACTTCTGTTGGTGCCACCCTGTTGAATTCAAGAGGGCACCTGCAGCCACTAGCCAAGTACATAAATACCTGATTCTCTAAGCACTAATTTACGCTGGGAGCATCAGGTCGTTATGTACATGGTCAGTGGCTGTGAGGAGGGCATGAGAGGGACCTTGGTAATTGGTAAGATTCCCAGTAGGGTCTATGGCCACTCCAGCCCCTGCTGGAAGCGGTTCAGTTTCCCAGCACCATCGAGCCACTAGATGGCAAGCACAACTGTGTTAAGAAATTGCTGCTCTCGGGGTCCCAATACCAGAATTATAAACAGCATTGTTTGTAGTGCTTTTGGCCTTTACAGACCTCCCCATTATATAATTGTAGAGCATAGCAGGATGTAACCCAAAGCAACTAAAAATTTTAACTGATTTGCCGCAGGGTGCGATAGTGGGCTAACAACTTTTGAAAAAGGCAGTTTTAATAAATTGTGGTATTTAGGGAAAGTGATATAACAGTGATATCTGTTGGGCAGGATTAATTTTTATTAGTGGCACAACCCCTTTAATTCATCTTATTATGGAATAAAGATGCCCACATATCATTACTCACTATGAAGCCATAAATGGACTATGCCATGCCTTTAATGTGAGCCAACTTTCTCCTGAGTGGCAGTTCAGCTGTCTGGTAGATGAGAGTCCCTAAGCTAAAATTGTAGGGTCAGTACTACTTGTGACATCACTTTTAGCCACACCCCACCTATGACATCACTACCTGTTCTTGGGCCTCAGGCAATGTCACAACAGCACCCATATAAAGTCTTCACATAGACTGATATCCTACAGGGGAACCTATCACACTGTGGTCCTTGTCATCTCCAGTCATTGCCAGGGATATCACCAAGGCATTGACTACAGCCCCCAAAGATGTCATAACAACAGTGTCATCATCCACTATGGTGCCTTAAAGGTGAAAGGGTACACCACGCTTACAGAATGAGCCATCACAGCCATCATTACTGTCACGCAAGTGTGTGTCCCAATGCTAAATTTATAGAGCCATAGCCCCTAGGCCAGCACCCAATCAGAGTGATGTTTGTTCATTCTGGTTCACTGTAAGTGTAGCCGCTCATCCAATTTGACAGCAAATCAGAGAGGACAGACTACATACACACTGGTACCGTGTCTGCCATCCACAATTTGTAGAATACTGTATGTGACAATCTTTCTCTGCATTCTGCATTTTATTTCATTGAAACTTGCACTGGAGTGAATAAAGCTTTTTTATAGATTATTATTATTATTATTAAAGCGCCATTCATTTCATGGCGCTGTACATGTAAAAAAGGGGTATACATACATAATACAGAGAATTGCACTAAGCATGAACAAGACGAGTTAGGCTACTTTCACATCTGCGCTTTCCCTTTCCACTATTGAGATCGGTCATAGGATCTCAATAGCTGGGAAAAACGCTACCGTTTTGTCTCTATTGATTGTCAATGGGGCAAAACTGAACTGAACGAAATGAAATGCACCAGAATACATTCTGTTCCGTTTGGTTCCGTCCCCATCGCGGATAGAATAACGCTGCAAGCAGCGTCTTTCTGTCCGCGATGTGGTGAGGAGCAAGGCGGATCAGTCATGACTCACAATGTAAGTCAATGGGGACGGATCCGTTTTCTCGGACACAATAGAAAACGGATCCGTCCCCCACTGACTTTCAATAGTGTTCATGACGGATCCGTCATGACTGTTTTAAAGATAATACAACCGGATGCGTTCATAACGGATGCAGACGGTTGTGTTATCCTGACGGAAGCGTTTTTGCTGATCCATGACGGATCCAGCAAAAACGCTGGTGTGAAAGTAGCCTAAGATGGTTAAAGAGGCCTAGGGTATAGCAGAGCTCTAACTGCACCCTTGATTATCCAGCCCTTACACAACTATACAGTGGTACCAACTTACAGCTACTATGTGAATTAAAGGCATTTTCTAGGGAAACTCCATTTTTATTAAATGCCCACTGCTATGTACAGTGATTGCCTGAGCGAGCCAGTACCAACACAGAATTATCCTAGTGCTGTCCATAAATGAGTTCAGATCATATAGCAGCACTCCGATCCTCTTTATGTTCTGGCAACACTGTCTACTTCTCTAACTGAAGCCTACCCGTGAGCAGTCAATCAGCAGCCACTTCTATGTCACTGTTTCTTCCTTTGCCAGTCACAGCAGTTAGAGATCAGCACTAGAGAAGACAAGTTAGGCAGCAAGGATTATTAAAGTCTTGCGTTCCAGGACAGCGACTGGAATCGAGGGTTGTCTGAATCACTGACAAACCTTGTGCCGCCATGGCTACAGTACATAGTTATATGGTGTCCATACTGTTCTCTCTCTTATATAGTAATTTAACAGCAATTACCAACCCCCTCACACAATAGAGGCAGCCACAGCAATTCCCATCAATTATGACTGTTCAGTTGAATCAGTTATGGTTGGGATACATGATATATTAAAAGCTATTTTGTATGCAGAACCTAAATTTAAAAGATTGATAAAATGCAAAAAAATAAAAAATAAAGACATATACATTTTTCTTTAAATTTTATCTATTTTTTTCACAGTTCCATGTAACAGAAATGGAAATTCCATATTTTTTTCCCACCGTCAGACAATTTATCACAATTATTTGTGCAGACGGTCTTTCATCATTTCAATCTCTCATGGATAGGGTGATAGGATCTTATAGGAGTGTGTCTGGCAGGACGGTATAAATGTCATGTCTAGGGCCAGCTTTACAGGTTAAAGTTAAAGGGGTTTACCAAGACTGGAAAGAAATGGGGCTGACATGGTGCAAGAGTTAAAAACAAACACCTGTTCCTGGACCAGCGTCAAGCTCCTGTCTCCCCCAGAAGTATGAGCTGCCATCTATGTGCACGTCACTGTTGCAATCAGTGGCCTAAGAGATGACGTGTAACTGCTGTCCAGTAGACAGACAGGAAAGACATAAAGGGATTGTTAGGAGGAGACACATCTGTCCTTGGCTGTGTCTGGTATTGCAGGTCTAGACACAGTCCGTGGACAGGAGAGCTGCCGTTTCAGGTAAAAAAAGAGTAGACCTTTTTTATTTATTGTTACAGAACGTCATACTAGTAAAAGAGACATGTGAGCCACATACAGTACATGATATGCAGCAAGCATGGCCACTGTCAGGATAGATTACACAATGGACTATATTTTACCTATGGAGTTCATAGTGCAGGCTTTCCTCCTGCAGAAGGGGGAACATTGCCTTCTTGCAGGTTTGTGTTAGGACCAGTATTATCTCTGAGGATTGGGCAGTGGTATATACACTTTCAATGAGCATTCGGCTGGCAGCAAACTCTCCATACACATGTGTGCTCATATTGGTAATGCACACATGTATTTTCAGTGGGGCTGCCAGACACATCTAGTACTTTATCTCCCTTGAGAAAAAAGGATTGGGTATGCTCATATTTCCCCCCAGCACCTATAATGACAGCACACTAATGAGGTCACTAATTGGCTGGCAGTGGTAATGTACAGGGAGTAGACCAGGCAGGGATCGGAAGCAATGTGGATGAAGCCACACCACAGGAATCTGGACAACCAGACCAGGTGAGCTTTGTTTTTTTAAATTCACACGCTATGCTTAGCCATCCCCAAAACTTTTCAGGGTTTTGGACAACCCCTTCAAGCTTGTGTGGCTAAGGCTACTTTCACTCTTGCGGCAGTGTGATCCGGCGGGCAGTTCCATTGTTGGAACTGCCCGCCGGATCGGCCGATTTGGATGTGACTGAAAGCATTTGTGAGACGGATCCGGATTTTTTCACATTTTTACCGGTCTGCGCATGCGCAGGCCGGAAGGACGGATGGCATTCAGGCAAGTCTTCAGTTTTTTTCGCCGGAGATAAAACCGTAGCATGCTACGTTTTTCTCTTTTGCCTGATCAGTCAAAACGACTGAACTGAACACATCCTGATGCATCCTGAACGGATTTCTATCCATTCAGAATGCATGGGGATATGCCTGATCAGTTCTTTTCCGGTATAGAGCCCCTGTGATGGAACTCTATGCCGGAAAAGAATAACGTTAGTGTGAAAGTACCCTAACTGACTTTGATATGCTAATATGCACTCTAGCACAGAGCAGGGCACTTGCAATTAGTCACAAATAAAGAAGGCATGAAAGACATGGTTGTTGGGCAACTGCTTTAACTGCTATGGGGGCAGCGGGGGAACCTGAAGAATGTACCTACATATAAATGTAGCAGGATCTCTATATTAGCTTGTACTTGGTCCCTAAGCTGGTCACCTAACTCAGGACCTGCACAAAGTACAGTAGATACAAAGCAGAAAAAGTTTGGCATCTCGTGATCCAAATAATGCAATAAAATGTCTAACAGGCTGCTATGGTCTCTATTTTTTTTTTTAGCATAATTACAATGTATTCAGAAAGTCTTCAGACCCTTTTACTTTTCTCAAATTTTGTTATGTTGAGGCTTTGTGCTAAAAGAAAAAAAAATAATACCCAATAATGAGAAAGTGAAAACAAAATTTTTGAAACTTTTGCAAATTTATTAAAATGTAAAAACTAAAATTTCACATGAACGTTAGTATTCAAACCTTTTGCTATGACACTTGAAATGTAGCTCTGGGTGTCTCCCAATTCTCTTTATCATCTTTGAGATGTTTCTACACCTTGATTGGAGTCTGACTCTGGTAATTTTAGTTGATTGGACTTTATTTGGAAAGACACCCCCTGTCTATATAAGGTCTCACAGGAGACAATGCATATCAGAGCAAAAACCAAGCCATGAGGAGGAAAGAACTGCCTGTAGAGCTTAGATACAAGACTGTGTGGAGGCACGGATCTAGAGAAGGGTACACAAAATTCTGCTCTGCTGAATGTTCCCAAGAGCACAGTGGCCTCCATAATTCTTAAATGGAAGATGTTTGGAACAACCAGGACTCTTCCTAGAGCTGGCCGCCCCACCAAACTGAGTAATTGGGGGAGAAGGGCATTGGTAAGACAGGTGACCAATAATGCATTGGTCACTCTGGCTGAGCTCCAAAGATCCTATCTGTAGATGGGAGAAACTTCCAGAAGGTCAACCATCACTGCAGCACTCCACCAATCTATGCTTTATGGCAGAGTGTCGAGAAGGAAGTGAAGACATCCCCTGAGGAGCCAGAGCAGAGTATGGAAATGGTAGTGGCCCTGCTGAAGTGTTGTATCATGGTGTACTCCCTCAGGCCATTGCTCCCTGGGGATCGGTGCAGTGAAAATGTAGTTTGAAGAATGAGGCCATAAGTAAATGTATAAAAGTCTCTCTTTACTTGCAATATATACTGTAACGTGTGGCACATCCAGCAATATTGAATACAAAGTGTAGATTCTGGCACCAGATGGGGAGATAAGGTGGCTGGTTGCATGGCTATTTAATTGGCACTAGCAGGCACTTTTGGATATAGGTGTCCACTGTAAGATTCAGGCTTGCTGTTATTCTGGCCTAGTGGTTATTTAGGTAGGTGATGGTGTGTAAGCTGTAGTCCCTCACCTTGCAGCAGTGTCTGTAGAGCTGTAATTTCGCTGATCATTCTGCAATCATGAGACACTGATGCTTTCTTGAGGCTGTGTTTTGAATACTGAAGATCTCTTTGGAGTGTTGGTCTCACAGGAGAATAGTATACAGTTCCTAGGACTAGGAGCTCTGCATGCGCTTCCTCACTTCTTGCTATCTGGACTGAAACTCCCCCTTCTTGCAGGGAGAAGGACCAGCCCACTCCTACCAAGAGAGGAGGAACAGGGTGGTTAGCCCTGTTCCTGACAACCATTCCTTCTCTGCTGGACTGAATGGCATAAACATAAAAATATATAATATTACATAATACAATAACAGCAATTGCAGATACTCCCAAGTCTGGGGTACTGCAGACGCTTCTCTTCAGTAAAAGACACCTAAAAGCCCACCTTGAAGTTTGAAAAAAGGCACCTAAATGATTCTCAGACTATAGGAAACAAGATTGAACTTTTTGGCCTCAATTCTAAAGCTTATATTAAACAGGCAGATAATCCTCAAGATCATGGCTTGGTAGTGATGATGTGGCAATGTAATCTTTTAGCAAATTTAAAAATAATCGTTTATTGACAGCAGATCGTGCTGTCTAATCATGACACGGAACGCACACGGCCGGTATCCATGTTTTGCGTATCTGCAAAGCACTACGGCCATCTGAATGGACCCTAAGACTCATGTCTGGAGGAAACCAGGCATTGCTAATCACCTACCCAATACCATCCCAACAGTGAAGCACGGTGGTGGAAGAATCATGCTGGGGGGGTTCAGCGGCATGGATAGGAAGACTGGTCAGAGTTGAGGGAAAGATGAATGAAGTAAAGTACAAGATATTCTTAAAGGGAGTCTGTCATCTATTTTACACATGTAAAACTCTCAAATAACTCTGTAGGTCACACACAGCTGCCAAATGGTACCTTTTCTTACCTTGTCTGTTGCTCTGATGGTCCAAAAATAAACTGAAGCCATGTGCAAATGGGTTTGCAAGTGCCCAGGGCCTTTGTCTATTGCTGCCAGTGCCCGCAGGTGTTATTCAGTGATAACTCCTTCCCAGTCTGGCTATAAGCCAGCCTAGTATCCTCCTGATGTCACTGGTGTATGCATAGTTCCTTCATCGATGCCATTGCCCGCAGTCGGCATTGTATGGACCATGCCCACGCCCAGATATTGTGTGTGCAGGCATGCAATTTCAGTTGACATGTCACAGCTGCAGCCAGAGTCTGGCTAAAGAGGACTAGCTGACCATGTAAGTTAGTAAGAACCCCAGACCAGAAGATGGAGACTCGGGAGCCACGAGGAAGACAGCAGGTGAATATGATCCTTTCAGTAGGGGAGGCAGGCTGCTGGCCATTAGAGTTTTGTTCCATGTGTAGCATAAACTATCCATGCCCACTTCTCGCTGAGCCATGCTCCCTCATCGAGCTTGGAGGAAAAAGTGTCTAAAAGCCTTAGGCTGGTTTCACACGGGCGTTGCGGGAAAAGGTGCGGGTGCGTTTTGCACTCGCGTGAGAAAAATCGCGCATGTTTAGTACCCAAACCCGAACTTCTTCACAGAAGTTCGGGCTTGGGATCGGTGTTCTGTAGATTGTATTATTTTCCCTTATAACATGGTTATAAGGGAAAATAATAGCATTCTGAATACAGAATGCATAGTAAAATAGCGCTGGAGGGGTTAAAAAAATAAAAATAAAATTTAACTTACCTTAATCCACTTGCTCGCACAGCCGGCATCTCTTCTGTCTTCATCTGTGCTGTGAGCAATAGGACCTTTGATTTCGTCACTACGGTCATCACATGATCCATCACCATGGTGATGGATCATGTGATGAACGCAGTGACGTCATCAAAGGTCCTATTGCTCACAGGTGAAGACAGAAGCGATACCGGCTGCGCAATTTTTTCTATGTAATTACTGTATACTGTATATGCCATACGGAAAAACGGAACGGAAAAACGGAACGGAAACAAAAAAACTGAACAACGGATCCCTGCAAAACGGACCGCAAAACACTGAAATAGCCATACGGTCGTGTGAAAGAGGCCTAACATTTCCAAATCCATCACCTGACAGTTATCTTCCAAGAAATGGATAGAAGAACTTGGAGTGTTTGAGCCTTTGGTTGTTCAGTATCAGATATTCTTGGGCTTTCTGGCTGATGTGGAACTAGTCTGCATTCATATTTGCCATTATCCAATTATTTTAAAAAAAAACATACAAAAGTGTAACCTATACACACAAGTCTTAGGGTATGTTCACATGGCTTAAAGGGGTTGTGTCACCTCAGATATTGCTGGCATATGGCTAGGATATGCCACCAATGTCAGATGGGTGCGGGTCCCACCTCTGGCCCCCAAAGTCAACAAGAGTGTACTGTGTTCTCCATTCACTTCCATTGGAGTTCCGAAAACACTAGCGCAAGCGTGCTTGGCAATTTTCAGAAGTCCCATAGAAATCAATGGAGAGTGCTCCACACAAGCATGGCCACCGCTCCATTCACCTCTATGGGACTGCAGTTGAGCCAGAGCTTGGCTAGTTTTGGAATCCCATAGAAATGAACGCAGGGCGTTTTTCTCTGCTTCCCGTTCATTGTGGGATAAAGGCCTCCCTAGAATGTGTGCTTTGTGCACCGTGGTAAAGTCTATAAGCATTGTATGTCCTGAAATGCGTAGCCTTAGATTTCTGCTGTTAACCCCACCACGTTAACATTTCTTAAGTGATGTGTCATTTCTTGACAAGGAACGTGCGCAAATTCAGTGTGGAAACCGAATGGGGTTAATCTGCATGTGGATCCATACCATGAGACGCTACAAATCTGCACCAGAAATCCGAGGGTCAACTTTGGATTTCTACTTCGGATTCAATGGTGGATTTTTCCAATGGCTGGTTTCACACAGTCGTTGCGGGAAAAGGTGCGGGAACATGCACGATTTTTCACAGAAGTTCGGGCTTGGGATCGGTGTTCTGTAGATTGTATTATTTTCCCTTATAACATGGTTTTAAGGGAAACTAATAGCATTCTGAATACAGAATACATAGTAAAATAGCGCTGGAGGGGTTAAAAAAATAATACTAATTAAACTCACCTTAATCCACTTGTTCGCGCAGCCGACTTCTCTTCTGTCTTCATCTGTGCTGTGAGTAATAGGACCTTTGATGACGTCACTACGCTCATCACATGATCCACTACGCTCATCACATGATCCACTCACGCATCGCATCCGCGCGGAATACTCGCCCGTGTGAAAAGGGCCTAAGAGTCCTTACACATGAAGTTGCTTGTGGCGTTATTTTATTTGTAAAAAAATGGCAGAATTAGGGCTCATGCACACAACCGTATGTATTTTGCGGTCCGCAAAAAAATACGGATGACATACGTGTGCATTCCGTATTTTGCGGAACGGAACAGCTGGCTCCTAATAGAACAGTCCTATCCTTGTCCGTAATGCGAACAATAATTAAATACGTTTGTGTGCATGAGCCCTAACTGTAAGCAGTTTTTGCAGCATTTTGTTCTGTTTTTGCGCACAGTGGAGGGTGTCCTACCTGTAACATTTTGTTCATGCCGTTTTTCCCCTGTAGGCAAAACACCTGAAAAAACGCCAAAAGCCACTGCACGCTGTATTTTTGAAGAGTGAACCATCTGTAATGCGACCATTGGCTTTCTTTCATGTTGATGCTGATGTCATCAGCTTGGCCGATTGCAGTCATCTATTAGGGCAGGGATCAGCAACCTCCGGCATGCCAGCTGCTGAGAAACTACAACTCCCAGCATGCACATTTACTCGGCTGTTCTTAGAACTCCCGTAGAAGTGAAATGAGCTTTCTGGGAGCTGTGTGGAGTGCCGGAGGTTGCTGATCCCTGTATTACGATATGGCGACACTGGTTGCGGCCAGGATTGCAGTGGCATCGCACCGCAAATTGCACCAGTGTGGCAACCGTGACCGCTGAATCGTGAATGATCCAACTCTGCTGGTTTTTTATGTGATTCAAGGGTCGTATTCACAGCACACATGCAACCCCATTTATTTCCGTGGGATCACCCCTACATTGTGACCGGTGTCGTCTAATATCCATTGCTCCATTGTCAGCCCAAAATGTGCCCTTGATCTAATAGCTTAGGGTACTTTCACACTAGCGTTATTCTTTTCCGATATGGAAATCCGGTGAAGGGTCCCAATACCGGAAAAAAATGCTTCTGTTTTGTCCCAATGCATGGGGGCAAATGACACACTTTAATACTAACTTATCGCTAATAAATAATTGACACCAACAATATAGTGGAGGAAATGGCCGCTGAGTTTTATTAACCACCTCAGCCCCCAGTGCTTAAACACCCTGAAAGACCAGGCCACTTTTTACACTTCTGACCTACACTACTTTCACGGTTTATTGCTCGGTCATGCAACTTACCACCCAAATGAATTTTACCTCCTTTTCTTCTCACTAATAGAGCTTTAATTTGGTGGTATTTCATTGCTGCTGACATTTTTACTTTTTTTTGTTATTAATCGAAATTTAACGATTTTTTTTGCAAAAAAATGAAATTTTTCACTTTCAGTTGTAAAATTTTGCAAAAAAAAACGAGATCCATATATAAATTTTGCTCTAAATTTATTGTTCTACATGTCTTTGATAAAAAAAAATGTTTGGGTAAAAAAAAAATGGTTTGGGTAAAAGTTATAGCGTTTACAAACTATGGTACAAAAATGTGAATTTCCGCTTTTTGAAGCAGCTCTGACTTTCTGAGCACCTGTCATGTTTCCTGAGGTTCTACAATGCCCAGACAGTACAAACACCCCACAAATGACCCCATTTCAGAAAGTAGACACCCTAAGGTATTCGCTGATGGGCATAGTGAGTTCATAGAACTTTTTATTTTTTGTCACAAGTTAGCGGAAAATGTTTTTTTTTTTTTTCTTACAAAGTCTCATATTCCACTAACTTGTGACAAAAAATAAAAACTTCTATGAACTCACTATGCCCATCAGCGAATACCTTGGGGTCTCTTCTTTCCAAAATGGGGTCACTTGTGGGGTAGTTATACTGCCCTGGCATTCTAGGGGCCCAAATGTGTGGTAAGGAGTTTGAAATCAAATTCTGTAAAAAATGACCAGTGAAATCCGAAAGGTGCTCTTTGGAATATGGGCCCCTTTGCCCACCTAGGCTGCAAAAAAGTGTCACACATCTGGTATCTTCGTATTCAGGAGAAGTTGGGGAATGTGTTTTGGGGTGTCTTTTTACATATACCCATGCTGGGTGAGATAAATATCTTGGTCAAATGCCAACTTTGTATAAAAAAATGGGAAAAGTTGTCTTTTGCCAAGATATTTCTCTCACCCAGCATGGGTATATGTAAAATGACACCCCAAAACACATTCCCCAACTTCTCCTGAATACGGAGATACCAGATGTGTGACACTTTTTTGCAGCCTAGGTGGGCAAAGGGGCCCACATTCCAAAGAGCACCTTTCGGATTTCACTGGTCATTTTTTACAGAATTTGATTTCAAACTCCTTACCACACATTTGGGCCCCTAGAATGCCAGGGCAGTATAACTACGCCACAAGTGACCCCATTTTGGAAAGAAGAGACCCCAAGGTATTCGCTAATGGGCATAGTGAGTTCATGGAAGTTTTTATTTTTTGTCACAAGTTAGTGGAATATGAGACTTTGTATGAAAAAAAAAAAGAAAAAAAAATCATTTTCCACTAACTTGTGACAAAAAATAAAAACTTCTATGAACTCACTATGCCCATCAGCGAATACCTTGGGGTCTCTTCTTTCCAAAATGGGGTCACTTGTGGGGTAGTTATACTGCCCTGGCATTCTAGGGGCCCAAATGTGTGGTAAGGAGTTTGAAATCAAATTCTGTAAAAAATGACCAGTGAAATCTGAAAGGTGCTCTTTGGAATATGGGCCCCTTTGCCCACCTAGGCTGCAAAAAAGTGTCACACATCTGGTATCTTGGTATTCAGGAGAAGTTGGGGAATGTGTTTTGGGGTGTCTTTTTACATATACCCATGCTGGGTGAGATAAATATCTTGGTCAAATGCCAACTTTGTATAAAAAAATGGGAAAAGTTGTCTTTTGCCAAGATATTTCTCTCACCCAGCATGGGTATATGTAAAATGACACCCCAAAACACATTCCCCAACTTCTCCTGAATACGGAGATACCAGATGTGTGACACTTTTTTGCAGCCTAGGTGGGCAAAGGGGCCCACATTCCAAAGAGCACCTTTCGGATTTCACAGGTCATTTTTTACAGAATTTGATTTCAAACTCCTTACCACACATTTGGGCCCCTAGAATGCCAGGGCAGTATAACTACCCCACAAGTGACCCCATTTTGGAAAGAAGAGACCCCAAGGTATTCGCTGATGGGCATAGTGAGTTCATGGAAGTTTTTATTTTTTGTCACAAGTTAGTGGAATATGAGACTTTGTATGAAAAAAAATCAAAAAAAAAAATCATCATTTTCCACTAACTTGTGACAAAAAATAAAAAATTCTAGGAACTTGCCATGCCCCTCACGGAATACCTTGGGGTGTCTTCTTTCCAAAATAGGGTCACTTGTGGGGTAGTAATACTGCCCTGGCATTTTCCAGGGGCCCAAATGTGTGGTAAGTAGGTAAATGACCTGTGAAATCCGAAAGGTGCTCTTTGGAATATGGGCCCCTTTGCCCACCTAGGCTGCAAAAAAGTGTCACACATCTGGTATCTCCGTATTCAGGAGAAGTTGGGGAATGTGTTTTGGGGTGTCATTTTACATATACCCATGCTGGGTGAGAGAAATATCTTGGCAAAAGACAACTTTTCCCATTTTTTTATACAAAGTTGGCATTTGACCAAGATATTTATCTCACCCAGCATGGGTATATGTAAAATGACACCCCAAAACACATTCCCCAACTTCTCCTGAATACAGAGATACCAGATGTGTGACACTTTTTTGCAGCCTAGGTGGGCAAAGGGGCCCAAATTCCTTTTAGGAGGGCATTTTTAGACATTTGGATACCAGACTTCTTCTCACGCTTTGGGGCCCCTAAAATGCCAGGGCAGTATAAATACCCCACAAGTGACCCCATTTTGGAAAGAAGACACCCCAAGGTATTTAATGAGGGGCATGGCGAGTTCATAGAAAAAAAAAAATTTTGGCACAAGTTAGCGGAAATTGATTTTTATTTTCTCACAAAGTCTCCCTTTCCGCTAACTTGGGACAAAAATTTCAATCTTTCATGGACTCAATAAGCCCCTCAGCAAATACCTTGGGGTGTCTTCTTTCCAAATTGGGGTCATTTGTGGGGTGTTTGTACTGCCCTGGCATTTGAGGGTCTCCGCAATCATTACATGTATGCCCAGCATTAGGAGTTTCTGCTATTCTCCTTATATTGAGCATACGGGTAATGAGATTTTTTTTTCCGTTCAGCCTCTGGGCTGAAAGAAAAAAATGAACGGCACAGATTTCTTCATTCGCATCGATCAATGTGGATGAAAAAATCTCTGCCAAAAAAAGAAAAAGGAGGGGAAAGGCGTCTGCCAGGACATATGAGCTCCGCCCAACATCCATACCCACTTAGCTCGTATGCCCTGGCAAACCAGATTTCTCCATTCACATCAATCGATGTGGATGAATAAATCTTTGCCGGGATTTTTTTTTTTATATATATACAAAGTGTTTGCCAAAGCATAGGAACACCGCCACCTCCTCAGCTCATATGCCTCGGCAAACGTATCTTTTACTGCAGAGGAGAAATCTCGTCTTGCAGCGCCGCATACACCGACTTGCGTGTAATCTGACAGCAGCGCAATGCTTCTGTCAGAATGCACATCAGTGCTGCAGCTAGTCGATCGGTTGGTCCACCTGGAAGGTAAAAAAAACAAAACAAAAAAGAAAAAACCAGGCCGCAACGCAATAAATTTATTAACTTCAGAACAGAACATATTAACTTTTTTACTTACCGGTAATTTTTTTTTTGTTTAGTTTTTTTTACCTTTATAGAACAAACCTCTCCTTCCCCATGGGACAATGTGCAAAGCGCAAATCGCCCAAAGATGTGGCGAAGTACGTTATGCACTTTATCCCAGGTGAAAGGAGAGGTTTGCAGCAGCTGTGAGTAAAAGGGCCCTAATAGCCCTGTGTGCCTGTCCTGTGAGATGCAATCCCTATGCTAGGTGTACCTGTGTGTGGTACTTCCGGAAACACTCTCCTAAGCATAGGGCAGGGTGGTCAGGACAGAAATAGCGGGTGTCACGCCTTATTCCACTCCTGCTAAGGACACAACATTTTTTTCGGGGTGGCGGTTGGGTTGAGGTACCAGCAACGACACTGGGGAAATGTCGCTTGTGTAGACGGCTAACTACACTGGTGGATGGGGCCACGGAACCTTCTGGATACAGGAGGTTCTCGATGATCTCTTCCTGGAATTTGAGGAAGGATCGTGTTTTCCCAGCCTTACTGTAGAGAACAAAACTATTATACAGCGCCAATTGAATTAAATATACAGACACCTTCTTATACCAGCGTCTGGTTCTGCGGGAAACTAAATAGGGAGCCAACATCTGGTCATTGAAGTCCACCCCTCCCATGAGCGCATTATAGTCGTGGACTGAGAGGGGCTTTTCAATGACACGGGTTGCCCTTTCAATTTGGATTGTCGTGTCTGCGTGAATGGAGGAGAGCATGTAAACGTCACGCTTGTCTCTCCATTTCACCGCGAGCAGTTCTTCATTACACAAGGCAGCCCTCTACCCCCTTGCAAGACGGGTGGTAACGAGCCGTTGGGGGAAGCCCACACGACTAGTTCGCGCGGTGCCACAGGCGCAAATCCGTTCTAGAAACAAATGCCTAAAGAGGGCCACGCTTGTGTAAAAATTGTCCACATAAAGATGGTTCCCCTTGCCGAATAAGGGTGACACCAAGTCCCAGACTGTCTTCCCACTGCTCCCCAGGTAGTCAGGGCAACCGACCGGCTCCAGGGTCTGATCTTTTCCCTCATAGATCCGAAATTTGTGGGTATAGCCTGTGGCCCTTTCACAGAGCTTATACAATTTGACCCCATACCGGGCACGCTTGCTTGGGATGTATTGTTTGAAGCCAAGGCACCCGGTAAAATGTATAAGGAACTCGTCTACGCAGATGTTTTGCTCAGGGGTATACAAATCTGCAAATTTCTGGTTGAAATGGTCTATGAGGGGCCGAATTTTGTGGAGCCGGTCAAAAGCTGGGTGGCCTCTGGGACGGGAGGTGGTGTTGTCGCTAAAATGCAGAAAACGCAGGATGGTCTCAAATCGTGTCCTGGACATAGCAGCAGAGAACATGGGCATGTGATGAATCGGGTTCGTGGACCAATATGACCGCAATTCATGCTTTTTAGTTAGACCCATGTTGAGGAGAAGGCCCAGAAAAATTTTAAGTTTGGAAACTTGGACTGGTTTCCACCGGAAAGGCTGGGCATAATAGCTTCCCGGGTTTGCGGTTATAAATTGTGTGGCATACCGGTTTGTCTCTGCCACGACTAAGTCCAAGAGCTCCGCAGTCAAGAACAGCTCAAAAAATCCCAGGGCCGAACCGATTTGAGCCGTCTCAACCCGAACTCCAGACTGGGCGGTGAAAGGGGGAACTAATGGTGCGGCTGAAGTTGGTGACTGCCAATCAGGGTTTGCCAGCACCTCAGGGATTCTAGGGGCTCTACGGGCCTGTCTGTGCGGTGGCTGCGACGGGGTAACTACTGCACGTGCCACCGTACCAGCTTCAACTGCCCTTCTGGTGCTCGCTACTTCACCAGGTTGTACGGCAGTGCTGGTACTAGGTCCAGGAAGGGCTGCGCTGCTGGTGTATGCCTCACCACGTGATCCGGCAGCGACAGCCCCACTCTGCTGCTCTTGAAGCGGATCCTGCGTAACCTGTGGTCTAGCGACACTGGGCCGGGTACGCCTGGTGCTATCAGGGACCTCCACCTCCTCGTCCGAACTTTGGGTCAGAGAGCCACTGCTTTCCACAGGTTCATATTCTGACCCGCTAGATTCGTCAGATGAGGGTTCCCATTCCTCATCCGACTGGGTCAGAATCCTATAGGCCTCTTCAGAAGAATACCCCCTGTTTGACATTTTGGACTACTAAATTTAGGGGTATTCCCTGAGACTACCCAAGAAAAAAAGCAAACCTGTCTTACAAAGGGGAGGCTAGCGAAGTACCGGAGGCCGCTGCGGTTGATAAAAAATATCAAAACTGATTTTTTTATCGCCGCAGTGCGTGTAAAATGAATGTGCAGTGATCAAAAAATAATAATTTTTTGTCACTGCGGTGGGGCGGGCGTGGGTGAACGCACGTGTGGGCGACCGATCAGGCCTGATCGGGCAAACACTGCGTTTTGGGTGGAGGGCGAGCTAAGGTGACACTAATACAATTATAGATCTGACCGTGATCAGTTTTGATCACTTACAGATACTATAAAAGTACAAATGCTGATTAGCGATACGCTAATCAGCGAATAAAAGTGACTGCGGTGCGGTGGGCGCTAACTGACGCTAACTACCTAACCAAGGGGCCTAAACTATCCCTAAAACCTAACAGCCAATACTAGTGAAAAAAAAAAGTGACAGTTTACACTGATCACTTTTTGTCTTTCACTAGTGATTGACAGGGGCGATCAAAGGGTTAATTGGGGTGCAGGGGGGTGATCTGGGGCTATGGTGTAGTGTTGGTGCTAACTCTCTGCCCTAACCCCTGAAGACGCCGTGTAACGGCGAAACATGTCGGGGGGCAGCGTGAAGCTCTGATTTTATGGCAGTAAATCACTGAGGCTTATTAGTATAAGGGAAATGAATCGCACAGTGCATATCTAAACACAGGCAGCGCGCAGCCTGGTGGCACAAGTGTGCATCAACCTTACTAACCCAGTCAAGTGACAGCCCTGACAAGGTGGTCTATGTGACATATAAAGGCCAGTGATCACTGAAAGTTTTAAACCAATTAGTCATTCACACCAGTAATATTAAACAATAGGAATTAAAAGTTAAGTCTTAGTTAAGTAGGTAGGTGCAGGAAAACTGGTGATATTCAGTCCAAATGGACATTAGTAGTAGTATGTTGGTTAACACACCATATCCCTGCTCTTAAAGGGGAAGTACAAAAATTGTAGTGTTGGTGCTACTCACTGTGAAGTCTGCTCCTCTGCTGGATCCAACCGACGAAAAGGACCAGCAGAGGAGCAGAGAAGCCATATAACAGATCATATTTACTAATATGATCTGTTATATGGCTTGTGATTCGATTTTTTTAAAATCAGCAACCTGCCAGCGACGATCATTGGCTGGCAGGTTGCTGATGCAATTGTCCTCGAACTTTTGCCGGCCCGCGATGCGCATGCGCGGGCCGGCTGTGACCGAAATATCGCGTCTCGCGAGAGGACGCGCCGGCGCGTCCACTCGGAATGAATCAACCACCTCCAGGACGCGTCTGTGCGTACAGCGGTCCGGAGGTGGTTAAGGGGCACTTAAAATATTTTACAACCATAAATAAATAAATAAATTAATTTTAAAATACCATCATAACCGATACCAAAAGACCAATAATAAATGAACCATATAAAGACCAAGATCCACTCAGCATGAGCTGAGCGACACTACCCCTCTAATAAAGCCCAGCGATAGGTGACACAGTGCGAAAAATAAGGGAAGGGTGGGTGGGACGCTGGTCAGTTCTTCAGGCACATCTGAGCCAGCTCCGCCGAACCTGTAAATATAAAGGGGAACAGATTCCCGCCACTAAACAAACAACAAATCAGAGGGCTGGAAATCTCCCTCAGCAACGGGCAGCAACCAATCAGCTGCGCTCTTCACTTGTAAAGCTAGAATCTTCTAGACCGCAGGTAAGACAATTTCTGAGGTAACTTCTCCTGTAATAGAAAAAAGGGCGGGAAAAGACAAACAGGGGAAAGAAACATGGATCCTACAGACCCTAATTAAATAATACCTATGGTGTCATTGCCCCCATGCTTCCCCCCAAGCTAAACGCTCTGGTGGGGTTAATTCATTCTGAATGGAAAGCAGTCCCTTCAGTATGCATCAGGATGTCTTCCGTTCTGTCCCTTGTACGGTATGTACAAAAATTCCGGAACGCTACCGCACTTGCCGGATCTGCCATTAATTTCCATTGAAATGTATTAATTCCGGTACCAAGTGTTCTGTAAATTGCCGCATCGCTGGATCCGATTCTCTGGTCTGCGCATGCGCAGTTCTTTCTAGCTTTGGATGATACTGGAAAGACGGATCCTGTATTTCATTGAATAAGTCTAACGGATCCATATCCGGAAAGAAAGATATCTGTTTGCATACGGATTTACGGATCCGGTAGGCAGTTCTAACAACGCTAGTGTGAAAGTACCCTAAGGGGCGACCCATTACTTCCTAAAACTGGCTGCAATTGTTGTCAATTGTATGGTACTGTCTAAAACTATTACTTTCAAGCAACGGAAATCTGCTGCAACATTTCCCATATTTCATCTTTTTTTTCCCCCCTCATATCTTGGGGAACGTATTGGCGTCCTGAACGGGTGGGGATATGTTGGTCCTATAGGGCCAGCTGTGGCGGTGAAGAGGTTAATACGGTCCAGAAACAAAGGACAGACACAGAACAATGTATCAACAGGTGCTCCTGGCCATGAGCAGACCTCTGCAGTGGATGTTGTCCTCCCTGCTGACCCCTGAGGAGAGTGTCTGGATGGGGAGAAGTTTGGGCTTTGTGAATGGCAGTAACCTTAAGAGGGTTTTACTGCAGTCCCCGCACATGTCTACCTCCTCCCTCCAGGAGCTGAGGGGAGCAGGGTGTGCAAAGTGCAAGGGGAGGAGGAGGAGAGAGCCTAGGGCAGCTCTGCACTGTGACCCAGCCTTGGCTGTGAGCTTGTCTGCTGGATGTCTGAGGCTGGGAGGCTGCCCCTCCATGTGTGTGTGCGCTCTACCGCCGCCACTGCTGCCCTTTGATCCTTGCACTAGTGTTAGGGGCTTGAAGACACGCAGGGAGCAGCCATAGACACGGCAGCCGCGGCTCCTCAGCATCATGTCGCCCCTCCATACACACAACACACGTATAGATCACATCCATTGAGGAATATTTATTACGACTTGGGGGAGGGAGGTGAAGGGGAGGACAAGCCAGGTGCAGCGACCGAGCGCCCTGACTCCCGGAGCCCGCAGGAGCTGCTCCCTCATCCTCTCGTCTCATGTGCACCGAGGAGGAGAATGTGATGGACGCGGAGAACCCCCCGGCTGTCTCCACATAGCACCCACCGTGAGGGGACACAATGCCCAGGAGGAAGCAGGAGCAGCCCAAGCGCCTGCCTTCACGTAAGTGCCGGGGTGGTGGGCGGCTGGCTGCCTCGTTTGGTGCCTTAGTTTAGGGTTACAGAGGTGACGGGTTATGTGTGCTGGCGAGCAGGGCAGCCATGTTGTGGAGAGCCGCCGTCCTGTACTGGCTATTTATTCAGCATTTTATTCAGAAGAGTCTCTGGGTGTTGTGCACGGAGCGCCCCCTCCCCTCAGCCTTCACCCCACCTGGCCCTCGCAGGCTGCTCCCCGGGCTTGTGCTGGGCTCTGGCCGAATCAATAGGGCTCTGTCCCCGGGTAAAGGTTGCGGCCAGCTCCGGCTGCTGAGCCTGTCGGCCCCGGGAGGAGAGGCAGCGGCAGATGCAAGGGGGAGGGAGGCTGAGGAGGAGGCTTGTGCAAGAAACCCAAGGGGTGGGCCGAGCAGAGGAGGGAGAACAGGGGGTGTCTGCTGTGTATAGGAATCCCTGGGTACAGGAAGGGGTCACATGAGTCAGCCGGTGCCCTCCTAGACTGCCAACAGTTTCCACAGCACTGGCCTTGCTGCCACTCTCTGCTCCATGCAACTTTTCCTGCTACTTCCAGCCCAGGATCACTGGCCAGGCTGTCACTCTCAGTGTGGGCACAGGCAGGAGGGCAATTGTCAGCATCCATAGGAATCCCATGAAATGTCAGTAACGTGTCATTGTCACAGTCCTTGGTGCCTGTACATTGTCACAAGGCTTCATTATGCTAATGGCACAGTGGGTTCATTGGGAGATATCATGATTGTCTTTGAAAGGGCATCCATCATCAGGGGTGTATTATGACCCCTACACTGCCCCAATCATTGAGTGAGTAGATCTGGCCTGGGGCATTATAGATGTCAGGAAGTGGGTGTATTGTACCCTGTAAACTGCCCCAATCATTGATGGGATAGATCTGGTCTTGGGCATTATAGAGGTGATAATTATACTGGGTGTATTATACCTTTTAGACTGCCAGGGGGTAGCTCTAGCCCAGGGCTTTAGTGGTGAGGTAGTGGGTGTATTGTACCCTGTAAACTGCCCAATCATTGATGGGATAGATCTGGCCTGGGGCATTATAGAGGTGATATACTGGATGTATTGTACCCTGTAAACTGCCCCAATCATTGACGGGGGTAGATCTGGCCTGGGGCATTATAGAGGTGATATACTGGGTGTATTATACCTTTTAGACTGCCAGGGGGTAGATCTAGCCCAGGGCATTAGTGGTGAGGTAGTGGGTGTATTGTACCCTGTAAACTGCCCCAATCATTGATGGGGTAGATCTGGCCCGTGCTCTATAAATCCAGTACCAGCTCTCATTTCGGGCACCCCTGATACCCCACTGACAAGTGCAGTGCCCTTCCTGCATTATACCAGGCGATCCTTGGTTCTTTGGACAGGCTGGGAAGGCTCAGTGTGGTGTTGCGGGCACAGGGGTTGTTGGGGTCCTCACCAGCACACCTCATTTCTAGACTGGCAGATGCCCTTAGTATCACATTCTGCCCTGTGCCAGGGTCTGCAGGCTCCACGTATGGTTCAGCTGAGGATCTGGACCTGTCTGTTGTCGCTGCCTGTGGATGTAAAGCCCCAGTCGGTCACCTGAAGTTCACAAGGTTGGGGGAGGGGAGGGAGGGGTCAGGTTGTTGCTCTCCATTTGCAGCCATTTGCTCTCTGCAGACAGATCCCGATCAATATCCATAACATAAATATATGGATGCATGTCTCCGATCACCTCACACTGGCACGGAGGGCTCCTGCGTCTACAGGGCGAATCCAGTGCTTGGCATTAGGCAGAGGTGCCCGTCTGCACCCACAACATGAAGATTTTCTTCATTTATCCCTTTTTTTTTTCTTACTGTGCCAGTTTCCCGAGGAGAGGTTTTGCGTTGTAGCATGGAGTGTCAGCTCTCTGTGTCACAGGCAGCAGTCGGGTGAGGGGGGCGCTGAAGGGGTTAATCCCCGCGGAGCTGTATCGGAGTGAGCGGGATCCGGGCGACCTCTGCTGAGCAGGAGACGCAGACCACGTGACCTTGACCCCGACCTCAGCTACTCCCTCCGGCTCTGACTCATTCTCCATTTTAGCTCAGTCACTGTGGCCTGGAAGGTCCCTTTGTGCTCGCACCGTGTCTGTTAAAGAAACCTCTTGCTTCCGTTTCTCGGCCCTGGGACATATACGGATGGTTGTGTGTCCAGCTCTTTGTTTCTCAGGTCCACTCACACGTCCGTAAGTGTTTTGCGGATCCGCTAAACACGGACACCAGCAATGTGCGTTCGGCATTTCGTGGACCGCACATCGCTGGCACTATAATAGAAAACGCTTTTTCTTGTCCGCAGTTGCGGACAAGAATAGGACATTTTCGATTATAATTTTTTTTTTCAGGAACGGAATTGCGGATCTGGAAATGCGGACAGCACATAGCATCCGTTTTGGCTCCATTGAAAATGAATGGGTCCGCAAAATCCGGAACGGATCCGGAAAAAAATTGCCGACGTGTGAATGGACCCTTTATAGTGACTCGCCCGTTTCCTGCGGTGTACTTAAAGGGGTCATCTGCACTGACTAATGTACTGTGATTGTCCATATTGCCTCCTTGGCTGGCTTGATAAATTTTTCCATCACATTATACACTGCTCGTCTCCAGGAGTCACGACCACCTTGCAGTCCAGCAGCGGTGGTCGTGCCTAGAAAAAATGGACAAAAGACATTTTGTAACTTATTTTGTGTATTGAAAGTAACAGATTGGAAATGAAAGCACAAGTTGATAGTGTTATAGCGACGTTATTAACCTCTTAAACTGTCCCTATCAAACTGTTTGCATAGACCTATAGCAGTGTCTCACCTGATTAAAATGTTTTTTTTTTTGTTGATCCAAGTAATATTTTATCTTAATATGCAAATGAGGCTTTTTGGTGCAATAAGGTCGCCGCCGTTGTTCTTGTTGCACACAAGCTCCTTCCTTTCTGTGTGCTTTTATTGTGTAAAAAAACCGATTTGATACATATGCAAATTACCCTGAGATGAGTCTTGTACGTGAGATGAGTCAGGGACAGGACTCATCTCAGGTTAATTTGCATATGTATCAAATAGTTTTTTTTTACACAATAAAAGCACACAGAGCTATGGGGACTGGGTATTGCGGATGTGCTAGCGGCCATCTAGCAACCCATGTCCTCAGCTCTATACCCAAAATCCCGGTGACAGGTTCCCTTTAAGGCCTAGTTCACACGAACGTATGGCTTTTTCAGTGTTTTGCGGTCCGTTTTTCACGGATCCGTTCCGTTTTTTGTTTCCGTTGTGTTTCCGTTTCTGTTCCGTTTTTCAGTATAGCATATATAGTATACAGTAATTACATAGAAAAAATTGGGCTGGGCATAACATTTTCAATAGATGGTTCAGCAAAAACAGAACGGATACGGAAGACATACGGATGCATTTCCGTATGTGTTCCGTTTTTTTTTGCGGACCCATTGATTTTAATGGAGCCACGGAACGTGATTTGCGGCCAAATATAGGACATGTTCTATCTTTCAACGGAAATACGGAAACGGAATGCATACGGAACACATTATGTTTTTTTTGCGGAACCATTGAAATGAATGGTTCCGTATATGGACCATATACGGAACACAAAAAAAACGTCCCGTACACTAGCAAAAAAAAACGTTTGTGTGAACTAGGCCTAAGAAAAAGTATCGTAGCTCGGGAACAGAGCCTCGGATCAAACAAACCTTTAATTCAGGTGAACCAGAGCTATGTGTCTACGCAGACAGTGTGATAAGGAGGTCGCTGGGGACAGGTTCCCTCTAACAGCCATCTGCACGCTGCCTTTTGACAATGGGTGTCAGCGGTCCTCAGTCTACAGAGTCGTCTTTTGCTATTGCTATAGTAGGAGGAGTGGGAATATATCATTGTGCCCTCTTCCATGAACGGCCGGGACCATGATTAAAGGGGACACCCCCTCCCCGTCATCCATAGGGTCACCGGCAGGGCTGTATTTCCTATTCACACTGCCCTCCCCACTAAGCCTGAATGCACCCCATTTAAAGGCCCATTTACACTCAACAACTATCTCCATGATAATTGGTCATAGTCAGTGTTGTCAAAGCAGTAGATTAACAAGGAGACTCGATATTATCAGTTGCCATGCTTTAAAAATTAATGTTATTGGAGCTGTTATTAATTAATGTTTATACCGCTCATAGTGCAGTATACAATAGGGAACCATGCCACCAAATAATTAATACAATTACTAAATAACACCACCGTACCATGATTAGATAACACCGCCATACAGTGGTTAATAGCACAGCTGTACCATGATTAGATAACACCGCCATACAGTGGGTAAATAACACCACCGTACCATGATTAGATAACACCGCCATACAGTGGGTAAATAGCACAGCTGTACCATGATTAGATAACACCGCCATACAGTGGGTAAATAACACCACCGTACCATGATTAGATAACACCGCCATACAGTGGGTAAATAACACCACCGTACCATGAGTAGATAACACCGCCATACAGTGGGTAAATAACACCACCGTACCATGATTAGATAACACCGCCATACAGTGGTTAATAGCACAGCTGTACCATGAGTAGATAACACCGCCATACAGTGGGTAAATAACACCACCGTACCATGATTAGATAACACCGCCATACAGTGGGTAAATAACACCACCGTACCATGAGTAGATAACACCGCCATACAGTGGGTAAATAACACCACCGTACCATGAGTAGATAACACCGCCATACAGTGGGTAAATAACACCACCGTACCATGATTAGATAACACCGCCATACAGTGGGTAAATAACACCACCGTACCATGATTAGATAACACCGCCATACAGTGGTTAATAGCACAGCTGTACCATGAGTAGATAACACCGCCATACAGTGGGTTAATAACACCACCGTACCATGATTAGATAACACCGCCATACAGTGGGTAAATAACACCACCGTACCATGAGTAGATAACACCGCCATACAGTGGGTAAATAACACCACCGTACCATGAGTAGATAACACCGCCATACAGTGGGTAAATAACACCACCGTACCATGAGTAGATAACACCGCCATACAGTGGGTAAATAACACCACCGTACCATGATTAGATAACACCGCCATACAGTGGGTAAATAACACCACCGTACCATGAGTAGATAACACCGCCATACAGTGGGTAAATAACACCACCGTACCATGATTAGATAACACCGCCATACAGTGGGTAAATAACACCACCGTACCATGACTGAATAACACCACCTCAATGTGATTGGATAACACCGCCATGCCGTGACTGATAACATTCAGTAACTTTGCCAAAATGTTCCAGAGCATTTTATAAAGTCTGATCATTTTGGCACCACAGATGCAATGCTGATTGTATATTACAGTCATATTGTATGCATCTATGGCATTACTGATTGTGTGTGGTTATACAGGTGTAGAAACATACAAAAGTTGTTACATTTTAATATTACAATTTTATAATAGTACTAATTACAGGAAAGGAGTTAAATAGGACTGTAGGAAAGCTGGTTACCTCTGTGGGCGCAGTAATGGTGCCTCTATCCCTTGCCACCCAGCTTCCCCAGATACCTCTGTGAAGCCTGCCTGTTAGGCAAGTTTTTTATTCTGGATTTTAGGAGAGTTGGGTGGCAGCCTATATGGGCGCTGTAACACAGATATGACTAAAATAAGCTGAAGGTAAAGACTTAGGGCCCTTGCACACAACCGTATGCCCTCCAAGATATGCGGTCTGTGAGCGGGCCATATGTCCCGGAGCGGCATTGATTGTGCGCACGGGAGTACACAGCGTCATAGGTTACAATGATGCTGTGCACGTCGGGCCGCCGGCAGGACTACTGTCCCGCACATGCACAGCATCATTGTAATCTATGACGCTGTGTGTTCCCGTGCGCACAATCAATGCCGCTCCGGGACATATGGCCCGCTCACAGACCGCATATCTTGGAGGGCATACGGTCGTGTGCAAGGGCCCTTAGGAGGAGATTTATCAAACTGGTGTAAAGTAGAGCTGGGTTCGTTGCCCATAGCAACCAATCAGACTTCAGACTCCACCTTTCATTTTTCAGAGCTCCTTTGGAAGATGAAAGGTGGAATCTGATTGGTTGCTATGGGCTACTAAGCCAGTTCTACTTTACACCAGTTTGATAAATCTCCCCCTTAGGGTCCATTCACACGTCCGTGTGTGTTTTGCGGATCTGTGGATCCGCAAAACACGGACATCGGCGATGTGCGTTCCGCATTTTGCGGACCGCACATCGCCGGCATTCTCTCAGAAAATGCCTTTTCTTGTCCGCAATTGCGGACAAGTTCTATTTTTTTTCGGGATCGGAAGTGCGGATCCGCAATTCCGTTCCGCAAAATGTAGAATGAAATTGCGGACGTTTGAATGGACCCTTAGACTGGGTTCACATCACGTGTTTGTCTTGCGTTAAACGTATGCAAAAAACGTATATGTTAAATGGATGCCATACAGTGAGAGTATGTAAAAATATATACGTTAATTTATACATTATTTTTGTCTGACTTTTTGTACTGCACTTTTGCATCCTTTTTTTCTCTCCAACGTATATAATTAACCCTTTTCCGACCACCCAAAGTAAATTTACGTTGGGGGCCGGGCATTTAAAAATGGGGCCCGCTCTTGAGCGGGTGCCATAGCTGCTGGGTGCCTGCAGCCTTCTTAGCTCCATAGGAACATAGGAGCACATTTATTAAGACCGATCAGCGAAGTTATGTAGAGGCATACATTTGACGTATCCACTGCCGATTCTAAATGTAAGACAGCTTCATTGTGTTCTTACATTTAAGACCATTTTCTACCCCTAGACCAGGCCTACAAAATGATGAATGAGACAGAACTGCCAGCCTGTCCCCTTCCCTGCCATTGCCATGACCCCCCATAGTGTGTTTCTCATACATAAAAATTCAAATCGCCCCCCCCCCCCCCCCCCCCCCCCCCCCAAAAAAAAACAAACAATCGTGCCCATGCTATTAAAATCTAAAAATATTTTTGGCAAATGGCGAAACAGAAAAAAAAGTCAAAATTGCCGATTTGCTGTTTTTTGGTAGCTTCCACAAAAAAATAAAAAGTGATGAAAAAGTCATACGCACCCCAAAATGGTATCACTTCGCAAAATATGAGCCCTCACACAGCTCCATACACATAACTACAAAAAAGTTATAGGGTTCAGAATATGGCGATGAAAAGAAAAAAAAATGTTCAGTATTAAAACGCAAGAAAAACTATACATATGTGGTATAATAACGCTGATGTGAACCCATCCTTAGGCTTCATTCACATCAGCGTTCAGCCTTTCCGCTCTCCTGCTCTGTTATAGGAGCAGGAGAACGGAAAGGACGGATTCGGCACATAACTGAGCCGAACGGAGCCTACGGACCCCACAGACTATAGTGGGGTCCGTTAAGTTTCCGCTCAGATGATGATTTTGGAGCGGAGACAAAAGTAGTGCATGCAGGACTTTTGTCTCCGCTCCAAAATCATCTTCTGAGCGGAAACCTAACGGACCCCATTATAGTCTATGGGGTCCGTAGGCTCCATTCGGCTCAGTTATGTGCCAAATCCGTCCTTTCCGTTCTCCTGCTCCTATACGGCGCAGGAGAGCGGAAAGGCTGAACGCTGATGTGAACGAAGCCTTACTTGGGAAATATGCTCATAAACCACAATATACATACCTTCTGGAGAAGCTGAAGGAGTCCTAGAACATAACTCAGGACCTACAGCACTATAAAGCCTCATTCACATGTCAGTGTCCCACTTACCCATTCATTTTAATGGTGCATTCACACATCAGTTTTTTTCACCACGGTCCGTGGTCAGCACAGAAGCGTGCTCTATTTTGTCCGTCATCTCCATTATAGTCCATGGGTCCATGAAAACCACGGATGTCATCCATGTTTCATGTATCATTAGGAAGAGATGCTTTGAAAGTTATTTTTTAGCTGCACGGTGTCGTGAAACATGAGTGACACATGGACAGCAAAAAACTGTCTCATGGACCACACACGGGCATCTTCACGGAGGCATCACTGACCACCTTTTCACAGATTTAAGCAAGGACACGGATGTGTGAATGAAATGACCATCAAGCTGAACACAGCAGCAGCTACACCCGGTGGCTCTGCTCCAGAGACTGAGGAATGTGGAAGAAAGAACAAGCTGAGCAGAAGAAGAAGGTGCTCCTGGGGTCAGGGTCATAAATACCAGTACGGACTGAACTGTTACACTGAAGCTGCACAGGGGTGGGTGCATTGCTGAACTTTCCGCTTGTGTTGTAGGACATTTCTGGTGTGACTGAACCAGGATGCCCTGAATCTTCAAGCAGGTATCTAGTAGCAGCACTAAGGCTACTTTCACACTAGCGTTTTGGCTTTCAGTTTGTGAGATCCGTTCAGGGCTCTCATAAGCGGTCCAAACCGGATCAGTTTTGCCCTAATGCATTCTGAATGAAAAAGGATCTTCTCAGAATGCATCAGTTTGCCTACAATCAGTGTCTATTCCCCTCTGGAGGTGGACACCAAAACACTGCTTGCAGCATTTTGCTGTCCGCTTGACGAAACTGAGTCAAATGGATCCGTCCTGGCACACAATGTAAGTCAATGAGGACCGATCCGTTTTCACTGACACAATCTGGCACAATAGAAAACGGATCCGTCTCCCATTGACTTTCAGTGGTGTTCAAGACGTATCCGTCATGGCTATAGAAGACATAATACAAACGGATCCGTTCATGACGAATGCATGCGGTTGTATTAATGTAACGGATCCGTTTTTGCAGATCCATGACAGATCCACCCAAAACGCGAGTGTGAAAGTAGCCTAAGGTGAAAAATCGAATTCTCTGTGAAGTGCCCCTCTTTCCTGACGACCCTAGAGATGTTCCCGAGATATTTTTTTTACTGGTGACCTATCCTCTGGATTGGTCAACATTATCCTATCGGTGGGGATTTCTTAGGGCAGATTTCTTTAGATATTTCTCAGTTTTGATTGTAATATGAGACAAAATAGGATGAAAGGAGAAAAATCGATAGTAATAGTAGCCTTGGGATATTTTTTTCTCAGAATTTTTTATTATTATATATTTTTTTTGTTTAAAGAGGTTGTCCGGACTTTTTCTGTTGATGACGTATCCTCAGGATAGGTCATCAACATCAGATCAGCGAGGGCACCCCCGCTGATCACCCCCTTTAATGTTCCTTCAAGGGCTCATACACACGACCGTGTGCCAGCCTGGCCCGTGCTGTAGACCACACTTGTAAATTACCAGCACATGCAGAAACATATATGTTTTTTTTTTTTTTTTTTTTTGCAGGATCCCTTTGTCCTGAAGAGTACAGTGTTTGACTATGCGTTTCAAACATACCAGTCACACACACACACAGACATAGAAAAAAAAAACTTTTGGCATACGTAGAGCCTGCAGAGGTCTTTGGACACATTTAACCACTTCCCGCCACGCTAACGCCGAAAGGCGTCATTTCTGCGGCGCTCCCAGGTCACACTAACGCCAATAGGCGTCATCTCGCGTGAGCCGAGATTTCCTGTGAACGCGCGCACACAGGCGCGCGCGCTCACAGGAACGGAAGGTAAGAGAGTTGATCTCCAGCCTGCCAGCGGCGATCGTTCGCTGGCAGGCTGGAGATGTGTTTTTTTTAACCCCTAACAGGTATATTAGACGCTGTTTTGATAACAGCGTCTAATATACCTGCTACCTGGTCCTCTGGTGGTCCCCTTTGTTTGGATCGACCACCAGAGGACACAGGTAGCTCAGTAAAGTAGCACCAAGCACCACTACACTACACTACACCCCCCCCCCCCGTCACTTATTAACCCCTTATTAGCCCCTGATCACCCCATATAGACTCCCTGATTACCCCCCTGTCATTGATTACCCCCCTGTCATTGATTACCCCCCTGTAAAGCTCCATTCAGACGTCCGCATGATTTTTACGGATCCACTGATAGATGGATCGGATCCGCAAAACGCATCCGGACGTCTGAATGAAGCCTTACAGGGGCGTGATCAATGACTGTGGTGATCACCCCATATAGACTCCCTGATCACCCCCCTGTCATTGATTACACCCCTGTCATTGATCACCCCCCTGTAAAGCTCCATTCAGACGTCCGCATGATTTTTACGGATGCACTGATAGATGGATCCGATCCGCAAAACGCATCCGGACGTCTGAATGAAGCCTTACAGGGGCATGATCAATGACTGTGGTGATCACCCCATATAGACTCCCTGATCACCCCCCTGTAAAGCTCCATTCAGATGTCCGCATGATTTTTACGGATGCACTGATAGATGGATCCGATCCGCAAAACGCATCCGGACGTCTGAATGAAGCCTTACAGGGGCATGATCAATGACTGTGGTGATCACCCCATATAGACTCCCTGATCACCCCCCTGTAAAGCTCCATTCAGATGTCCGCATGATTTTTACGGATGCACTGATAGATGGATCGGATCCGCAAAACGCATCCGGACGTCTGAATGAAGCCTTACAGGGGCATGATCAATGACTGTGGTGATTACCCCCCTGTAAAGCTCCATTCAGATGTCCGCATGATTTTTACGGATGCACTGATAGATGGATCGGATCCGCAAAACGCATCCGGACGTCTGAATGAAGCCTTACAGGGGCGTGATCAATGACTGTGGTGATCACCCCATATAGACTCCCTGATCACCCCCCCTGTCATTGATTACCCCCCTGTCATTGATTACCCCCCTGTAAAGCTCCATTCAGACGTCCGCATGATTTTTACGGATGCACTGATAGATGGATCGGATCCGCAAAACGCATCCGGACGTCTGAATGAAGCCTTACAGGGGCATGATCAATGACTGTGGTGATCACCCCATATAGACTCCCTGATCACCCCCCTGTCATTGATCACCCCCCCTGTCATTGATCACCCCCCTGTCATTGATCACCCCCCTGTCATTGATCACCCCCCTGTCATTGATCACCCCCCCCCTGTCATTGATCACCCATCTGTAAGGCTCCATTCAGACATTTTTTTGGCCCAAGTTAGCGGAATTATTATTATTTTTTTCTTACAAAGTCTCATATTCCACTAACTTGTGTCAAAAAATAAAATCTCACATGAACTCACCATACCCCTCACGGAAACCAAATGCGTAAAATTTTTTAGACATTTATATTCCAGACTTCTTCTCACGCTTTAGGGCCCCTAGAATGCCAGGGCAGTATAAATACCCCACATGTGACCCCATTTCGGAAAGAAGACACCCCCAGGTATTCCGTGAGGGGCATATTGAGTCCATGAAAGATTGAAATTTTTGTCCCAAGTTAGCGGAACGGGAGACTTTGTGAGAAAAAAATTAAAAATATCAATTTCCGCTAACTTGTGCCAAAAAAAAAAAATTTCTATGAACTCGCCATGCCCCTCATTGAATACCTTGGGGTGTCTTCTTTCCAAAATGGGGTCACATGTGGGGTATTTATACTGCCCTGGCATTCTAGGGGCCCCAAAGCGTGAGAAGAAGTCTGGTATCCAAATGTCTAAAAATGCCCTCCTAAAAGGAATTTGGGCACCTTTGCGCATCTAGGCTGCAAAAAAGTGTCACACATCTGGTATCGCCGTACTCAGGAGAAGTTGGGGAATGTGTTTTGGGGTGTCATTTTACATATACCCATGCTGGGTGAGAGAAATATCTTGGTCAAATGCCAACTTTGTATAAAAAAATGGGAAAAGTTGTCTTTTGCCAAGATATTTCTCTCACCCAGCATGGGTATATGTAAAATGACACCCCAAAACACATTCCCCAACTTCTCCTGAATACGGCGATACCACATGTGTGACACTTTTTTGCAGCCTAGGTGGGCAAAGGGGCCCACATTCCAAAGAGCACCTTTAGGATTTCACAGGTCATTTACCTACTTACCACACATTAGGGCCCCTGGAAAATGCCAGGGCAGTATAACTACCCAACAAGTGACCCCATTTTGGAAAGAAGACACCCCAAGGTATTCCGTGAGGGGCATGGCGAGTTCCTAGAATTTTTTATTTTTTGTCACAAGTTAGTGGAAAATGATGATTTTTTTTTTTTTTTTTTTTTTCATACAAAGTCTCATATTCCACTAACTTGTGACAAAAAATAAAAACTTCCATGAACTCACTATGCCCATCAGCGAATACCTTGGGGTCTCTTCTTTCCAAAATGGGGTCACTTGTGGGGTAGTTATACTGCCCTGGCATTCTAGGGGCCCAAATGTGTGGTAAGGAGTTTGAAATCAAATTCTGTAAAAAATGACCTGTGAAATCCGAAAGGTGCTCTTTGGAATATGGGCCCCTTTGCCCACCTAGGCTGCAAAAACGTGTCACACATCTGGTATCCCCGTACTCAGGAGAAGGTGGGGAATGTGTTTTGGGGTGTCATTTTACATATACCCATGCTGGGTGAGAGAAATATCTTGGCAAAAGACAACTTTTCCCATTTTTTTTATACAAAGTTGGCATTTGACCAAGATATTTATCTCACCCAGCATGGGTATATGTAAAAAGACACCCCAAAACACATTCCTCAACTTCTCCTGAATACAGAGATACCAGATGTGTGACACGTTTTTGCAGCCTAGGTGGGCAAAGGGGCCCATATTCCAAAGAGCACCTTTCGGATTTCACTGGTCATTTTTTGCAGAATTTGATTTCAAACTCCTTACCACACATTCGGGCCCCTAGAATGCCAGGGCAGTATAACTACCCCACAAGTGACCCCATTTTGGAAAGAAGAGACCCCAAGGTATTCGCTGATGGGCATAGTGAGTTCATGGAAGTTTTTATTTTTTGTCACAAGTTAGTGGAATATGAGACTTTGTATGAAAAAAAAAAAAAAAAAAAAATCATCATTTTCCACTAACTTGTGACAAAAAATAAAAAATTCTAGGAACTTGCCATGCCCCTCACGGAATACCTTGGGGTGTCTTCTTTCCAAAATGGGGTCACTTGTGGGGTAGTTATACTGCCCTGGCATTCTAGGGGCCCGAATGTGTGGTAAGGAGTTTGAAATCAAATTCTGTAACAAATGACCTGTGAAATCCGAAAGGTGCTCTTTGGAATATGGGCCCCTTTGCCCACCTAGGCTGCAAAAAAGTGTCACACATCTGGTATTGCCGTACTCAGGAGAAGGTGGGGAATGTGTTTTGGGGTGTCATTTTACATATACCCATGCTGGGTGAGAGAAATATCTTGGCAAAAGACAACTTTTCCCATTTTTTTATACAAAGTTGGCATTTGACCAAGATATTTATCCCACCCAGCATGGGTATATGTAAAAAGACACCCCAAAACACATTCCTCAACTTCTCCTGAATACAGAGATACCAGATGTGTGACACTTTTTTGCAGCCTAGGTGGGCAAAGGGGCCCATATTCCAAAGAGCACCTTTCGGATTTCACAGGTCATTTTTTACAGAATTTGATTTCAAACTCCTTACCACACATTTGGGCCCCTAGAATGCCAGGGCAGTATAACTACCCCACAAGTGACCCCATTTTGGAAAGAAGAGACCCCAAGGTATTTCGTGATGGGCATAGTGAGTTCATAGAAGTTTTTATTTTTTGTCACAAGTTAGTGGATATGAGACTTTGTAAGAAAAAAAAAAAAAAAAAAAAAAATCATCATTTTCCGCTAACTTGTGACAAAAAATAAAAAGTTCTATGAACTCACTATGCCCATCAGCGAATACCTTAGGGTGTGTACTTTCCGAAATGGGGTCATTTGTGGGGTGTTTGTACTGTCTGGCCATTGTAGAACCTCAGGAAACATGACAGGTGCTCAGAAAGTCAGAGCTGCTTCAAAAAGCGGAAATTCACATTTTTGTACCATAGTTTGTAAACGCTATAACTTTTACCCAAACCATTTTTTTTTTACCCAAACATTTTTTTTTTATCAAAGACATGTAGAACTATAAATTTAGAGCAAAATTTCTATATGGATCTCGTTTTTTTTTGCAAAATTTTACAACTGAAAGTGAAAAATGTCATTTTTTTGCAAAAAAATCGTTAAATTTCGATTAATAACAAAAAAAGTAAAAATGTCAGCAGCAATGAAATACCACCAAATGAAAGCTCTATTAGTGAGAAGAAAAGGAGGTAAAATTCATTTGGGTGGTAAGTTGCATGACCGAGCAATAAACGGTGAAAGTAGTGTAGTGCCGATTTGTAAAAAAGGGCCTGGTCTTTAGGGGGGTATAAACCTGTGGTCCTTAAGTGGTTAAGGGAGAGTTCACGAAAACGGATCCTGAATTTTTTTTTATCATGTGCATCAGTTAGGGGGAGTTCACAGCATCGTTTCATTTTCCGTTCTTCTGATCCGTCACAATGCTGTACTTTTTTTTTCCATCTAAAAAAAACAGATCTCAGACAGAAATGGCTCAAATGGATGCAAAATGTGCATAAGGCCTCATGCACACGACCGTTGTTTGGGTCCGCATCCGAGCTGCCGTTTTGGCGGCTCGGATGCGGACCCATTCACTTCAATGGGGCCGCAAAAGATGCGGACAGCACTCCGTGTGCAGTCCGCATCCGTGGCTCCGCTAAAAAAAATATAACATTTTCTATTCTTGTCCGTGATTTGCGGACAAGAATAGGCATTTATATTGCCGGCGCCCGTTCCGTAAATTGCGGAAGGCAACACAGGCGGCTTCCATTTTTTGCGGAGCCGTGGTTTGCGGACCGCAAAAAACAGCACGGTCGTGTGCATGAGGCCTACCTGACACACAGGATCTGTTTTTTCCTTTATTTTTCTGTTCTTCTGACGGCTCAGAAGAATGGAATAATAACGGTGATGTGATCTCCCACTAATACACAGTGATGGTCAGTTCGCAGTGTTCGCCAGCGAACACATACGGGCTGCCATCTTTAGTAAGGTAGACTCACCCGTCCGGCGATGCACAGGTAAGCCCTTGCCTGTGTCGGCAGCCGGTCTGAAATGAAATGCAGTCACCGGGAGCAGGCAGTTCCGAGAACAGCCCGATGAAGGCCCCCGGCGGCTGTTTTCGGAACTGCCTGCTCCCGGTGACTGCATTTCATTTCAGACTGGCTCCCGACACAGGCACAAGTAAGAGGCTTACCTGTGCATCGCCGGACGGGTAAGTCTACCTTACTAAAGATGGCAGCCCGCATGTGTTCGCTGGCGAACACTGCGATCTGACCATCACTGCTAATACATACACTGCATTCCAAATTATTATGCAAATGATATCTTTCTCTGATTTTCCTAAATGGTTGATGCCAATGGCAGGCAGTATCATTTTCAAGTCATCAACCGTTACAGTATAAATCACATTTTATTGAACAAACCTCCCGATGATAACAGTATTTTATTTTTTCACAAATTAAAAAAAACTCAATACTAATTATTCCAAATTATTATGCAAAACAGAGTTTCCAAACATTTTATAGGTTGTAAAGAACTGAAAATAGTCATTTGTTGAATTTGCAGTTTTAATAGGTCATATTTACTGAAATCACAAGGTATTTCAATCACAAGGTATTTCAATCTTAGCTGGACCCCTTCTTTGATATCACCTTCACGATTCTTGCATCCAAGAGTTTCAGCTTGAATTTCTTTTGCAGGTTGTCAGAATAGCCTCCCAGAGCTGCTGTTTTGATGTGAACAGTCTCCCACCCTCATAGATATTTTGCTTGAGGATACTCCAAAGGTTCTCAATAGGGTTGAGGTCAGGGGAGGATAGTGGTCACATCATGAGTTTCTCTCCTTTTATGCCCATAGCAGCCAATGACTCGGAGGTATTCTTTGCAGCATGAGATGCAGTGTCATGCATGAAGATTAATTTGCTATGGAAGGCACGGTTCTTCTTTTTGTACCATGGAAGTAAGCGGTTTATATACTTTCCCGAGGTCATTTTCACACCTTCCTGGACCCTAAAGGGGCCTACCAGCTCTCTCCCCATGATTCTGGCCCAAAACATGACTCCACCACCTCCTTGCTGACGTTGCAGCCTTGGGACATGGTGGCCATCCACCAACCATCCATTTCTCCATCCATCTGGACCATCCAGATTTGCACGGCACTCATCAGTAAGCAAGGCTGTTTGAAAATTAGTCTTCAAGTACTGTATTTTTTGCCCTATAAGACGCACCGGCCCATAAGACGCACCTATGTTTTAGAGGAGGACAATAAGAAAAAAATATTTTTCATTACACCTCAGGTCACACCACCAATCAGGTGGTCTGATGTTAATCAGACCTCAGCTGACAGCCCCAATCAGACCCCCAATGTTAATAAGACCTCAAATCATACCCCCAATCAGACCTCAGCTCAGACCCTAATGTAAATGACCCCCAATCAGACTTCTGATAAGAGCCCCATGCCTCTCATCAGCCATTATGCCTCTCAGCCCCCAGCAGCCTCATGTTTTATAAAATAAAAGAACACTTACCTCTCCTGCTCCTGGACGCCGCCACTCCTCACCTACATCGCGATCCTCTTCCTCCTGCTGTCGGCTGTGCTGTGAACTGGCGCACACAGCGTGAGGTCACAGAGCGCCCTCATGCTGTGCGCAGCCTTCACAGCCGACAGCCAAGGAGCTGGAAACGGTGAGTACAGAGCCTTCACCGCTTCCTGGTCCTCCGGTACAAATAAGCGCTTCCATAATGGAAGTGCTCATTAGTATTCGCCCCATAAGACGCAGGGGCATTCCCCCCCCCCCCCCCCCCCCCCACTTTGTTCACAGTACGGTGATCAGGCTTCCGTTTTCGTGCAATATCTAATGTTTTTGTACCTTGTCCAAGGCATTGCAGTATTTGATGCTTTTTGGTAGCGGAGAAATCCTTTTTCTTTCCCATATTGCTTGAAACCTGTGACCTGCTTAATAATGTGGAACATCCTTCACAGGGCCAGTTCACACAGAGTTTTTTGGCACTGATTTTGGAGTGTTTCTGACTCAAAATGTGCTCCAAAAAACACCTCAACACATGTAAAAAGGAAGGGTTGAAAAAAGAAGCATCATGCCCTATCTTGGGGCAGAATCAGCGCTGAATCTCCCATTGAAATGAATAGGAAGATGAAAAAAACAGCTCCAAATGGGTCCATGCGTTTTGTGTGTGTTTCTAGCGTGTTTTTTTGGCACAGATCTGATTGAAAAACCACAAGCTGAAAATTTAGCTTTGTATTGAACCCATTAGTTAAAAAAAAGCCTAGTCAAAAGCGACACAAAAAACATGATTTTTTTCGCTCTGAAAAAAGACGTGTATTCTGCTGTGTTTTTCAAAAATCTGTCGCGTGAACTGTCCCTTCAGTAGTTTTCCTTTAGGCTACATGCACACGACCGTTGTGTGTTTTGCGGTCCGCAAATTGCAGATCCACAAAACACGGATGGCGTCTGTGTGCGTTCCGCAATTTGCGGAACGGCACAGACAGCCATTGATATAACTGCCTATTCTTGTCCGCAAAACGAACAAGAATAGGACAGGTTATATATTATTTTTTTTGCAGGGCTATGGAACGGAGCAACGGATGCGGACAGCACACGGAGTGCTGTCCGCATCTTTTGTGGCCCCATTGAAGTGAATAGGTCCGCATTTTTGCGGCTCGGATGCGGACCAAAACAACGGCCGTCTGCATGAGGCCTTAATTGGGCTTGCCTGCAAACTAATTATCACGGGTGTGTGATCCAAAGAGCCCTGAGACCCAAAGCCATCCATGAGCTCAATACCGGAAAAAACGCTTCCGTTTTGTCCCCATTCATGGTCAATGGGGACAAAACTGAACAGAACGGAATGCTCCAAAATGCATGCGTTTCTATACCGGAGAGCAAACCGCGACATGTTGAATTTTGCTTTCCGTCCTGGGAAAAATGGAAAAACGAACCCCGAATGCAAGTCAATGGGGGTGGATACGTTATCTCTGGCACAATAGAAAACGGATCCGTCCTCCATTGACTTTCAAAACGAATCCGTTTTTGGCAATGTTAAAGATAATACAACCGGATCCGTTCATAACGGATGCAGATGGTTGTATTATCAGTAACGGAAGCATTTTTGCTGATCCCTGCCGGATCCATCAAAACCGCTAGTGTGAAAGTTGCCTTAGCCAGTTCTACTTTACACTAGTTTGATAAATCTCCCCCTATATCTTTATGGCACTTGAATCCAATTTGCATTATAATTTGGATTGCGGTGTACATCAGATCTGCACTACAAGAGTCTCTCTTGTCCTAAAGTAGGAGGCATTCTTTAGGCTGGCTTTACATTTTTCTATGCAATTGCAACTTTTCTAGTCGCATTTTGCATTTTACACCTCCCTCTCCGACCCTGCCTCATTCATCATTATTTACACCAGAAACTGCAAAGTTGATTTATTTTTCATTTTATTAATTGTACTAAAGCAATAAAAAAATTGCTTGCAAAGGTGGACATAGCTTTAACCCATTTGACATCCACCATACCTGTGTGGTGGAAGTCGAGGTTTTAAACATTGTGCTGGCTCAGCTGCTTGCAGTGTGCATAAGGCTGAGTTCACACGGGCGAGATTTTCGCGCGGGTGCAATGTGGAAGGTGAACGCATTGCACCCGCACTGAATCTGGACCCATTAATTTCTATGGGGCTGTGCACATGAGCTGTGATTTTCACGCATCACTTATGCGTTGCGTGAAAATCGCAGCATGCTCTATATTGTGCGTTTATCACGCAACACAGGCCCCATAGAAGTGAATGGGGCTGAGTGAAGATCGCAAGCATCCGCAATCAAGTGCCGATGCGGTGCGATTTTCACGCATGGTTGCTAAAATGACAGTCTATTCACTGTATTATTTTCCCTTATAACATGGTTATAAGGGAAAATAATAGCATTCTTTAATACAGAATGCTTAGTAGGTGGTCAATTGAGGGTTAAAAAAGAAAAAATAATTAACTCACTGTCATGGCGGACAGGATATCAAATACATAGAAAAACAAACAAACAAGTTTCTAGGCGAGAAGCTAGGGATCAAGGTCACCTCCTGATAAATCCCTACCAGCTCTCCCTATACTGCTATGCCCACATTCAGACCCTTAAGGTGGGAATAATGTGTACTCGTGCCTGGGCTGAAAATACCCTAGAATCCCTGAGATGGTGAAATGGGAATAGAGGCAGCCTGCTCCCTCAGAACCCGGAGGGGCAGGTGTCTCTCTAACAGCCTAGAAAGCAAACCACAAGAGAACAGAAAAAACACTTATCTTTTCTGAGCAGGAAAAGCCAATCCTTCCTTCCTTACTTCCACAGAGCCTGACAGAAACTATAACCCGCAAGGAACACTGGGAGTGGGTGTGATTTAAACTGAAACCAACGACCCCACCCATTGCACCTGAAGGAAGGCGGATCTAGCTAGACTCCAAAACAAAACAAAAGACTAGACACGTGCTGCTAATCTAGCAGACCTCCGCACATAGCCTGAGCAGAGTATGACACTCACCTTCTCCTCTTGATCGCGTAGCTGCCGGTCTCTTCTTACTTCTTTAATCATGAGCTGCTGGCTAAAGGACCTGTGGTGATGTCAGATCACATGGTCCAATCACATGATCCATCACCACTCTCGTTTATTAGAGGAAGTTAAGCAGTATACATGTACATCAGAGGGGGCGTCCCCCCTGAGGCTCAGGGCATTGTTCCATTGGTCATTATACAAAAAAAAAAAATTCTGCGCAATTAGCATAGTTAAGGAATGTAAACTATGGATAAGTGCGGAGTGGTCCTGGATGCTAGCGCCATCTTGTAATGGCTTCAGATCTTTCAGTCTCATATCCACAACACCACTGTGATTTTACCATAGACTGCAGTGGTAAACCATTGCAGTCTAGAGTATATGTGATCTACTGATTGCTTGTTGAAGTCCCTTAAGAGGACTGAAAAAAAAGTTTCCCATTCCCTATTTTACTAATAAAAATTAATAACTAAAAAATAATTTTTTTATTGCCACATCTGAAAATGCCTTAACTATTAAAATATAAAAATGTTTATCCAGTACGGTTAACACAGTAAGGCTACATTCACTTATTTGGTAAACGTTTTCAGCAGGCTGTTCTGGCATATTGCTAGGACATGCCACCAATGTCAGATAGGTCAGCGTCCTTTGGATAGATGATAGCATTCGTATTTGGCAGAACCCCTTTAACAATGGCTTTGTTATGTAAAAAAAAGAAATACCTGACAAAAAAACAAGAAACATCTTATTGAAAAACATGTTGCCAGTACATTAGTATGTTATATTATTCACGTTTACGTTCCTATATGCTTTTTTTTGTTATTTTAATGTGCTTGGTGATTTTTTTTCGTAACATCTTCCTGTTTTTTGCCCATATAAGGCCTCTTTCACACAACCGTATGCCCTCCGAGACATACGGTCTGTGAGCGGGCCATATGTCCCGGAGCGGCATTGATCGTGCGCACGGGAGTACCGTACATAGCATCATAGGTTACAATGATGCTGTGCACGACAGGCCGTCCATGGCACTATTGTCCCGCACTCATATGATCATATGAGTGTGGGACAATAGCCCCGCGGGCGGCCCGACGTGCACAGCATCATTGTAACCTATGATGCTATGTACGGTACTCCCGTGCGCACGATCAATGCCGCTCCGGGACATATGGCCCGCTCACGGACTGTATATCTCGGAGGGCATACGGTAGTGCGAAAGAGGCCTTAGGCTGAGTTCAGTTATTTAATCAGTTATTTCCATTATAAGGGCTCTGTGCCCATGCTGCAGACTACAAATAGCGGTTCACAAGGAACTGGCAATGGCCGTGTGCACTCGGGGCTGCTTTCCGAGGGCGTTCGAGTCCGTGCCTCCGCACTGCAAAAGACAAGACATGTCCTATCTTTTACCGTATCTTGCAGATCACGGACACATTCCAGTCAATATGGTGTACATGGCCAATGCCCTTATGTTTGTGGGCATGAGCCATTAGTCAATGGGTTAAATGTATCACACATTCCTTTTGCATTTTTCACATATTTGTCCTTTTTTATTTTTTTATTTGTATCATCTGATATACAGTGCTCAGCTATCTCCAGTGCCAGTCAAGAATGAACAGAGTGGCAGGGAGCATGCATGACCTGCCACTCCATCAGATAGAGTGAATGGGACCCCGTTTTAGGATCTGTGGGGGTCCCAGTGATCAGACCCCCAGCGATCAGCTAATTATCCCCTATCATTTGGATAGGGAATAACTTCTAAACTTTGCAAGCCCCTTTACTTATTTAAAAAAAAAACATGGATGAAAAATGGACAACTTAGAATATACAGTATACAAAAATTAAACAAAAAATGTGTTGTGCATCTGTATTTGATTAGTATTTTCTGTTTTTTGTTTTTTTCTGGGTGGGTGCCATAGGCTGCATGTTTGTATGGCCTAGGTATAGGTATTTCTTATCCTATTTGGATAAAAAGATTGGGATTAAACCCTTTAGCGAAAGATGCTCTGAGGAGCAGCAGGAAGCACTCCTTCCCTACAACTGGCTGCTCATTTACTGCAGCTGTCTCCTCCACAGTATGAGAATGAGCGATTGCTACTGCTGTCACTCGTCCCCATACAGAATCATGGTTTCTGGGCAGCAGATCGCTGTTTAGACTGCAAGATCTGCTGCCCAGAAATGATCATTTACTTTCCTGCACGAACGACTGTTTCACCGGATGAACTGTTGCAGTTTTGGTGGATTTTTTTTAATGCGGGTTTTGGTGCGAATTTGATGCCGATTTTTTGCAGATCTCACCATTCCATTAAAAAGGGTGAAATCTGCACAAGAAAAACACAATTGACGTGCGGCAGGTCAATTTCGCACCTAAGAAAAAAAGAAATATGTACATGAGATTTGTCTAATCTCATACACTCTGCTGGGACTGTATTACGCTGCAGTTTTTCCACACGGAAAAAATGCGTGTAACGTGCATAGTTTGCAGGCACCCTAAGGCCTCTTTCACACGAACGTAAGTGCTCCGTGCCCGTACTGTGGGCCGCATACGGCGGTTCCGCAATACATGGGTCACCAGCCGTGTGCATTCTGCATCACGGATGCGGACCCATTCACTTGAATGGGTCCGCAAATCCGGAGATGCGGTGCGGAACGTAACGGAGTGCTTCTGTGGTGTTCCGTAAAAAGATAGAACTTGTTCTAGCTTTTTGCGGAACTGACAGATCGCGGACCCCATTCAAGTGAATGGGTCTGCGATCTGCATGCGGCTGCCCCACGGCAATTTGCGGTCCGCAGCATGGGCATGGAGCCCTTACGTTTATGTGAAAGAGGGCTAAAGGTGAGAGTGCCACGCGTCTTCTGTTTGGGTCCAATCCAGTAAGGCAGACCTGACACTGTGGGTACTGGGGCCAGCTGCTCTTGTTCTTACTAGACCCTACTGGCATTCCTCTAGCAGGGAGACCTTCTGATGACATAATCTAGGTTTCAGACATTCCTGGAATTGTCTTTTACAGTGGCATATTCAGTGATCCACCAGCTCAATAAGGCATTTAATCATGGTCACTGACCATGATGAAGAGCATCGGGAGGAGAAACAACCCGGGCGTGTTGTAGAATATTATTCCGTGGCTCTCTGGAATAGAAGTGGTATTCAGATAGTCTTCAAAGAATCGGTACTGTAATAATTGTGTGAAATGACAGATAATAATTACATATATATTTATTAAACTGTAGTAAAATGTTAATGACCTGAAAAATGAAACAATACGCTTAATGGTAATTTATTGTAAAATATGTGTAATGATAAAAAAGCTCATTAGACAGTTGGCCTGAAGGTCAAGGCCTGATAAAGGTTAATCAGACCACAATGACAGGCAATAAATAGTTTTTGAGCATATTGTACAGACAGGTACTTTACAGAAACCTAGTGGACATGCATGGTGACAACTGATCCATGAGCACTATCACAATAGGGAGTCTGGAATTTCACTGGTAAACCAGACACAGGGCCTTGTAGGGCTAGCTCGGCTGAATGTAAGGATACATTTCACTTAGAGAGCTGTCGCTTCATTCTGGAGAAAAAGGAGTTTTAATCCATATGCAAATGACTAGTAAAGTGCACTGGGGGTGGGCCTAAGCCACTCTGTGCACTCTCTCCTCCTGGGTTCTCTGTCCGCCCTCTATCTTTTTGATTGACAGGGCCAGATGAGATGACTAGGCAGGAACCCAGGGAGAGGTTGGCAGAGGAAGCAGGAAGAGCATGGGTGCACAGAATGGCTTTGGCCTGCCCTCGGTGCACTTTACTCTACATTTGTATATGGATTAAAAGTACTTTTCCTCCAAAAAAGAAGAAGCAGTGGATTACTATGTGAAAGGTATCATTTCATCCAGCCCTTCAGGAAATTCCCTTTAACAGAGACTTAGGAGTAACTTTTGTCATCATGTTGTTCTTCCTAATGTGTTTTGTATTAGCTGTGTCCACGTTGCGTGGTTGTTGTGATGCAGTTCCTGCCTGCATAATCATGTGTTTAGGGTGCATTTTTTTTCTCCGTGATCGTTTATGAACTGTTGTGAATGTTTGTAGTTCTTCTTCTAACTTCAAATAGTAACAAGTGGCAAAATATGTTTAAACATATACTGCAAGTGGCTACTCAACTGCATACCCTGGTGATGGCTAACCTCCGGCACTCCAACTGTTCTAAAACTACTCCCATGATGTAAGTGTACTCCCATGATGTAAGTGTACTCCCATGATGTACACTTGCTTGGCTGTTCTGAGAACTCCGGTGTTGCTAATGTGGTAATTTAACCTTCCTTAATTATTCTTGCTTCTCCCACAATGCTGTGCGGTTTATAGCTTCAGTCTCAGTTGTGGATTGCTGGTGTGTGGATCTTCGCAGAGTTCCTGGTGCTTCCATTACTCCTTTGAAGTTAAGTCTTTCCTTTCCCTTTTTGTATTTTGTTTGGGTTCTGTATGTTGCATTTCCCTATTGTTTGTATTAGGACTCAAGGAGACGCCTGTTCGTCCTTCATTTTGGAGGAACAGGTAGTCTCGTTCCTGCCATTAGTATCAGGGTCCTATAGGGCTAGATAGGACTCTAGGTATTCCTGCGTATGAACTCACCTACCTCTCGGGTCTGTTCATACTGATAATCAAGATTTTGGTTAGGGTTTTACTAGGAGGTGTCCATCTTCCTTCTCTAGTTCTCAGGCCTGATTCGCTGTCCCCCCCCTTCCCTTCCCTCCTATACTCGGTGTAGTGTTTCCCTCCCACACCAAAGCGTGACAAGAAATGAATGGAGCATGCTGGGAGTCATAGTTTCACCACAGCTGGAGTGCTGGAGGTTAGCCATCACTGTATACCCCATGCGGTGTATTACGTGCTGTCAGCCGCACGTATATCGGGTGCAGCCATCACAACTTTGAAAGTGGCAGGTCTGTCTCAGAAACCTATTTCCCCATTGACTTCTGTTGGAAATGAGATGCTCCTAATCGCATCACGACTACATGATTCCTGTGGACTGTTTCAATGCTATCCAACAACTGGGAAAAGTTTCATATGATTGTACCTGCGGGACCCAGGGATGTGTTCTGGAAATCGGCATCGCCATGCAGTTAGGAGAAAAGATGAATGATGTGAATTTTTAATGTGTGACGTGCATCGGTCATCTCGGGCCATGAGCAGCCGGATTGTCACTATAATAAATCCGCCTGTTGTGATGCTCCCTTGTTTTGACTGGCGGTTTATGGGTTAACTGACTGCGGAGCGGCTCTGTGCTCACCTTTCCCACTGTAACCTCACTTCCTCTCTGCCTGGGTTCATGAGATTACACAAGTGACATTCCTCCTGCCTTTCCACTGCAAAGTGCTGCGTTGGGAGGAATCTCATCTGTTTGACATTTTCAGTTTACAGTGTAGCAGAAAGAAATGCTCGGTTTCCTTTACCCAGCGAGCAGGATTTGTATATACACATTGTTGCAAATATGGAGGTCAGCTTCCTGTTTGCGCCGAGTCCTTTGGATCTGCTCGCTCTCCCTGTAACATGAATGTCAAATGAACAGTCAGTGTTTAGTCTAATTCTGTTGTAGCATAATAGTGTGAAACTACAAGCGTCTGGAGACTTGACATCATAAAGCGTCCACACTGCGCACGCTGTGACATCCTGAAAATGATTCTTCAGTGTGACTTATTGATTATCATCACATTGCTTAAGGGGGAGAACAGCTCCATACATATGGCCTCTGATGAGACTCGTGCAGAATCCAGGAGCGAATTCAAAAAGGGGAAGTCGTATCTGACCTTCATACTTAATCTCCTTTTTATGATCCACATGATTTTGGCTTCCAGAACTGCTTCAGGAAACCTGATAATGCCGCACTCTAAAACAACCAAGGCTTCACAAACGTCCAAGCACCACTGTATAGTTTAGGTGTATTTTTTAATTTGAGACTTCACCCATGATGGATTTATTTTTTTCTAGGTACAGTTCTCTCCAGATCATGTAGCATGTATAAAAATGTAGCCACAGTTCCATTATCCCGTACCTGACTTTAAACCTGCTGTGAGAAGGTCTGACATAGTAACCAGAGCAAAAATGGGTATCGGATAAGAGGCTGCGCATCACTGGAGCATGAGGAGACTAATAACATTCAATTCAGGGCAGCAATTAATCACTCCCAATAAGCAGAGTGTTCTTGGCATGCTCCCTAATGCAAATTTGTGGCCTATTCTAAATTGTTACACTAAACAAATACCTGGCAATCCCAGTCAGGCGCTGCCATTAATGCCCCACGCTCATATGCAATAGACTGTACCCACATGTTAGAATCTTCAGCTTGGCCTTAACCAAGATGATTACATATTTAAAGGGGTTGTCCAAGTTTTTTATTGATGATCTATCCTCAGGATAGGTCATCAGTATCAGATTATAGGGGGTCAGATACCCGCCACTCCCGCCGATCAGCTGGTTGAAAAGAAGGTGCGTGCCAGTGCAGCCTTCAATGAGACTGCTCGTTCCTTGAGTGTATAAAAACGAAAAAACGAGCCGCCTCATTGAAGTGAATGGTGAAGGCTTAGGCTACTTTCACATTAGAGTTTTTTGCAGATCCGTTTTGGACCGCTTGTGAGAGGCCTGAACGGATCTCAGGAACGGAAAGCCAAAACGCTAGTGTGAAAGTAGCCTTAGGTGTAATTTCGTTGGCTCACTGATGCCGTTGCGACGGTGAGCAGGTAAACTTTGAAGGGAACGCTGTGCTGGCACGGCACGTGCCTTCTCTTCAACCAGCTGATTGGCGGGGGTCCCGGGTGTTGGACCCCTGTCGATCTGATAGTATTTTCAAGACTTTCAAGTAAGGCCTTTTTCACACGGGCGAGTTTTCCGCGCGGGTGCAATGCGTGAGGTGAACGCATTGCACCCGCACTGAATCCGGACCCATTTATTTCTATGGGGCCGTGCACATGAGCAGTGATTTTCACGGATCACTTATGCGTTGCGTGAAAATCGCAGCATGCTCTATATTGTTTTTCACATAACGCAGGCCCCATACAAGTGAATGGGGCTGCATGAAAATCGCAAGCATCTGCAAGCAAGTCCGGATGCGGTTGCTAGGAGACTATCGGGATGGGGACCCGATCTTTATTATTTTCCCTTATAACCTGGTTATAAGAGAAAATAATAGCATTCTTAACCACCTCAGCCCCCAGTGCTTAAACACCCTGAAAGACCAGGCCACTTTTTTCACTTCTGACCTACACTACTTTCACCGTTTATTGCTCGGTCATGCAACTTACCACCCAAATGAATTTTACCTCCTTTTCTTCTCACTAATAGAGCTTTCATTTGGTGGTATTTCATTGCTGCTGACATTTTTACTTTTTTTGTTATTAATCGAAATTTAACGATTTTTTTTTGCAAAAAAATGACATTTTTCACTTTCAGTTGTAAAATTTTGCAAAAAAAACGAGATCCATATAGAAATTTTGCTCTAAATTTATTGTTCTACGTGTCTTTGATAAAAAAAAAAATGTTTGGGTAAAAAAAAAAAATGGTTTGGGTAAAAGTTATAGCGTTTACAAACTATGGTACAAAAATGTGAATTTCCGCTTTTTGAAGCAGCTCTGACTTTCTGAGCACCTGTCATGTTTCCTGAGGTTCTACAATGCCCAGACAGTACAAATACCCCACAAATGACCCCATTTCGGAAAGTACACACCCTAAGGTATTCGCTGATGGGCATAGTGAGTTCATAGAACTTTTTATTTTTTGTCACAAGTTAGCGGAAAATTATGATTTTTTTTTTTTTTTTTCTTACAAAGTCTCATATTCCACTAACTTGTGACAAAAAATAAAAAGTTCTATGAACTCACTATGCCCATCAGCGAATACCTTGGGGTCTCTTCTTTCCAAAATGGGGTCACTTGTGGGGTAGTTATACTGCCCTGGCATTCTAGGGGCCCAAATGTGTGGTAAGGAGTTGGAAATCAAATTCTGTAAAAAATGACCTGTGAAATCCGAAAGGTGCTCTTTGGAATATGGGCCCCTTTGCCCACCTAGGCTGCAAAAAAGTGTCACACATCTGGTATCTCTGTATTCAGGAGAAGTTGAGGAATGTGTTTTGGGGTGTCTTTTTACATATACCCATGCTGGGTGAGATAAATATCTTGGTCAAATGCCAACTTTGTATAAAAAAATGGGAAAAGTTGTCTTTTGCCAAGATATTTCTCTCACCCAGCATGGGTATATGTAAAATGACACCCCAAAACACATTCCCCAACTTCTCCTGAGTACGGAGATACCAGATGTGTGACACTTTTTTGCAGCCTAGATGGGCAAAGGGGCCCATATTCCAAAGAGCACCTTTCGGATTTCACAGGTCATTTTTTACAGAATTTGATTTCAAACTCCTTACCACACATTTGGGCCCCTAGAATGCCAGGGCAGTATAACTACCCCACAAGTGACCCCATTTTGGAAAGAAGAGACCCTAGGGTATTCGCTGATGGGCATAGTGAGTTCATGGAAGTTTTTATTTTTTGTCACAAGTTAGTGGAATATGAGACTTTGTATGAAAAAAAAAAAAAAAAAAAAATCAGCATTTTCCACTAACTTGTGACAAAAAATAAAAATTCTAGGAACTCGCCATGCCCCTCACGGAATACCTTGGGGTGTCTTCTTTCCAAAATGGGGTCACTTGTGGGGTAGTTATACTGCCCTGGCATTTTCCAGGGGCCCTAATGTGTGGTAAGTAGGTAAATGACCTGTGAAATCCTAAAGGTGCTCTTTGGAATATGGGCCCCTTTGCCCACCTAGGCTGCAAAAAAGTGTCACACATGTGGTATCGCCGTATTCAGGAGAAGTTGGGGAATGTGTTTTGGGGTGTCATTTTACATATACCCTTGCTGGGTGAGAGAAATATCTTGGCAAAAGACAACTTTTCCCATTTTTTTATACAAAGTTGGCATTTGACCAAGATATTTATCTCACCCAGCATGGGTATATGTAAAATGACACCCCAAAACACATTCCCCAACTTCTCCTGAGTACGGCGATACCAGATGTGTGACACTTTTTTGCAGCCTAGATGCGCAAAGGTGCCCAAATTCCTTTTAGGAGGGCATTTTTAGACATTTGGATACCAGACTTCTTCTCACGCTTTGGGGCCCCTAGAATGCCAGGGCAGTATAAATACCCCACATGTGACCCCATTTTGGAAAGAAGACACCCCAAGGTATTCAATGAGGGGCATGGCGAGTTCATAGAAATTTTTTTTTTTTGGCACAAGTTAGCGGAAATTGATATTTTTAATTTTTTTCTCACAAAGTCTCCCGTTCCGCTAACTTGGGACAAAAATTTCAATCTTTCATGGACTCAATATGCCCCTCACGGAATACCTGGGGGTGTCTTCTTTCCGAAATGGGGTCACATGTGGGGTATTTATACTGCCCTGGCATTCTAGGGGCCCTAAAGCGTGAGAAGAAGTCTGGAATATAAATGTCTAAAAAATTTTACGCATTTGGATTCCGTGAGGGGTATGGTGAGTTCATGTGAGATTTTATTTTTTGACACAAGTTAGTGGAATATGAGACTTTGTAAGAAAAAAAAAAAAAAAATTCTGCTAACTTGGGCCAAAAAAATGTCTGAATGGAGCCTTACAGGGGGGTGATCAATGACAGGGGGGGTGATCAATGACAGGGGGGGTGATCAATGACAGGGGGGGTGATCAATGACAGGGGGAGTGATCAATGACAGGGGGAGTGATCAATGACAGGGGGGTGATCAATGACAGGGGGGTGATCAGGGAGTCTATATGGGGTGATAACCACAGTCATTGATCACGCCCGTGTAAGGCTTCATTCAGACGTCCGTATGCGTTTTGCGGATCCGATCCATCTATCAGTGCATCCGTAAAAATCATGTGGACATCTGAATGGAGCTTTACAGGGGGGTAATCAATGACAGGGGGGGTGATCAATGACAGGGGGGTGATCAGGGAGTCTATATGGGGTGATAACCACAGTCATTGATCATGCCCCTGTAAGGCTTCATTCAGACGTCCGGATGCGTTTTGCGGATCCGATCCATCTATCAGTGCATCCGTAAAAATCATGCGGACATCTGAATGGAGCTTTACAGGGGGGTAATCAATGACAGGGGGGTGATCAGGGAGTCTATATGGGGTGATCACCACAGTCATTGATCACGCCCGTGTAAGGCTTTATTCAGACGTCCGGATGCGTTTTGCGGATCCGATCCATCTATCAGTGGATCCGTAAAAATCATGCGGACGTCTGAATGGAGCTTTACAGGGGGGTAATCAATGACAGGGGGGTGATCAGGGAGTCTATATGGGGTGATAACCACAGTCATTGATCATGCCCCTGTAAGGCTTCATTCAGACGTCCGGATGCGTTTTGCGGATCCGATCCATCTATCAGTGCATCCGTAAAAATCATGCGGACATCTGAATGGAGCTTTACAGGGGGGTAATCAATGACAGGGGGGTAATCAATGACAGGGGGGTGATCAGGGAGTCTATATGGGGTGATCAGGGGCTAATAAGGGGTTAATAAGTGACGGGGGGGGGGTGTAGTGTAGTGTAGTGGTGCTTGGTGCTACTTTACTGAGCTACCTGTGTCCTCTGGTGGTCGATCCAAACAAAGGGGACCACCAGAGGACCAGGTAGCAGGTATATTAGACGCTGTTATCAAAACAGCTTCTAATATACCTGTTAGGGGTTAAAAAAAACACAACTCCAGCCTGCCAGCGAACGATCGCAGCTGGCAGGCTGGAGATCAACTCTCTTACCTTCCGTTCCTGTGAGCGCGCGCGCCTGTGTGCGCGCGTTCACAGGAAATCTCTCGGCGCGTCCACCCAGAAGAGCAGGGCCGCCGCAAAGACGCAATCCTGCGTACGGCGGTCCTGAGGAGGTTAATACAGAATGCTTAGTAAAATAGTGATGGAGGGGTTAAAAAAATTAATTAAATTAAACTCCCCTTAATCCACTTGTTTGCGCAGCCCGGCTTCTCTTCTGTCTTCTTCTTTGATGATCAGGAGGAAAAGGACCTGTGGTGACGTCACTGCGCTCATTAGCGATTCGCTAATGTCAGCACTACATAACAGTGTGGAGTTTTTGTTAAAAAAGCACTTTTATTATATGCTAATGAGCCTCTAGGTGCTATGTGGGCGTAAAATCAGCACCTAGAGGCTCCGTCCACGCGCGCTTTATCCTGCCCAGCTCCTCTTGATTGATGCCACTGTTCCCTGCATCGTTGGCGAAATCCCGCGCCTGCGCCGTTCTGTCTTCGGCGCAGTGAGTGAATGATGCAATCCTGGTGCCGGATTCCTCACTGCGCCGACTACGTCACAGTGAGGAAGCCGGCATCAGGAGAGCGGCCTTCACTGCCTGCGCCGAAGACAGAAGTGAACGGCGCGGGATTTCGCCAACGATGCAGGGAACAGTGGCATCAATCAAGAGGAGCTGGGCGGGCAGAACAGGGGACCTGGGCGGGATAAAGCGTGAGTAGACGGAGCCTCTAGGTGCTGATTTTACGCCCACATAGCACCTAGAGGCTCATTAGCATATTATAAAAGTGCTTTTTTAACAAAAACGGCTGTAGGGACTAATGTTAGAAACATACTGTTATGTAGTGCTGACATTAGCGCATCGCTAATGTCAGTCAGCTACATAACAGTATTTCTGGTGGTAGAAACCCTTTAACTGCATTTAGAGAATTGCTTTACAGCAGCCCCATGGGCCATAGACACAATGGTCAGGAGGGGACCTCACTGACTTCTATGGGAGAGTTTTCTAGGAATGTTCTGTGACCTGTGCAGAGGTCATTGTACAAGGAAAGAATAGAGAAACTTTAACAATCACCTATTGTGCATGGTGGATCCTGTTTTATCTAAACACAGATGTGATATCATTACAGGCAGGATTAGAATGACAGGTAAGCAGATGACTTCAGTAAAGTGATATGTACAGACTGAGAGTGGCCCCTGTTATTAGGCTTAGTGGCCAGTGCGAAAACTGCAGTTAAAAAAAAAAAATACAGACATTGACATGGAAAATTAAAAATAACATCCAAAAATCTTAAAAAAATCTGTTTAACATAAAAACTTAGTCTAAACAATAGGTCATTTTCTGATGACACAGTCCCATTAAAGATGAGTGCTGTACATGTATGGTGCAGTGAGCAAAGCGTTTGCGCATTCCGCTGTCCACTGTGTCAAAATGCACGCTCCATTCCTATAATACCATGAGGGGCAGATTTGCCAAAACTTCTTAAGGTCCCATTTATTATCTTGCCCCACGGCTTCTACAGTTGTCACCACAAGCGGTTTAAATCACAACATTGGGCCTCAAAATGTGTATGGTGCACTTTTACTCCTGAGGCCTCTCATAAATTCAGGCAAAAAAAAAATAGGGTGTTTCTAAAACCAGGAAACACAGCAATGGTGAAAGTTAATAACTATTTTGTGAGGTATCACTATCTGTCTCAAATGTAACACTTACTTGGAGTACAGTGTCTTTCTACAAAACAGTCTCAGAATCAGTTGGATAAGTAAAAGCATTCCATAGTTATTACCACATAAAGTGACAGGACAGATTAGGCTCAGTTCCTAAAGTAGTTCTCTGGTTTCAGAGCTGAACCCTGATACCCTGAACCTATTATTTACTCTTTTACTATGTATGTTATACCACAGCTAGGACATAAGAAGGTATGTTATACCGCAGCTAGCCCATAACAAGGTACCGCATGTTATACCGCAGCTAGCACATAGCAAGGTACCGTATGTTATACCACTGCTAGCACATAAGAAGGTATGTTATACCACTGCTAGCTAGCACATAAGAAGGTATGTTATACCACTGCTGGCGCATAAGAAGGTATGTTATACCACTGCTAGCTAGCACATAAGAAGGTATGTTATACCACTGCTAGCTAGCACATAAGAAGGTATGTTATACCACTGCTGGCGCATAAGAAGGTATGTTATACCACTGCTAGCTAGCACATAAGAAGGTATGTTATACCACTGCTAGCTAGCACATAAGAAGGTATGTTATACCACTGCTAGCTAGCACATAAGAAGGTATGTTATACCACTGCTAGCACATAAGAAGGTATGTTATACCACTGCTAGCTAGCACATAAGAAGGTATGTTATACCACTGCTAGCACATAAGAAGGTATGTTATACCACTGCTAGCACATAAGAAGGTATGTTATACCACTGCTAGCTAGCACATAAGAAGGTATGTTATACCCCAGGCAGCACATAAAAAGGTATGTTATACCGCAGCTAGAACATAACAAGGTACCGTATGTTATACCACTGCTAGCACATAAGAAGGTATGTTGTACACCGTCTTCATGTTTGAGTGCTCCTTACTTTCTTGATACACTTCAGATGCTCTATTATTTCACTTTTTGCTATCGTCATATAATTACCATGCTGCATTCTCTGAATAACATGCACGGCATAAAATGGTTAATTATCCAGACAATTTCCTTACCTTCACAGAGGCTGGTGTAAAGTGCTTTTCAAATTCTCTAATACTTGGCTTTCCTTGTTAACCTAAACAATCTTCTGAAGAGCATATGTGGCTGCTGTCTGGGTAACCGTAGAGGAAACCTTTTTCTTGTAATACTCCCATTTTCTTCCCTTTTATATTGCTAAGAACTTAGAACAAAAGAGCCGCTAGGCTTGCTCTGATCTGATGGGAAGGTTTAATCAAAGTATAGTGTGCTCCAGTCTCTTGACATGTAGTCATTTCACAGAACCCATCAGTAGCAGTATAGTATTTTGCCTGTAAAAACACACCCCATTTGCATTGACAGCTGCAGAGATGGGAAAATTTGCCCTCAAATTAGAAATAAGTTGATGGAAAAAGTTATGACTCTGCAAATGGAGAAAAAAAATGACAGTGTGTGAATATCAATGATTGTTCACAAAGACATGGAACAGGTGATATGTGGATACAGGGTCATCCATGGTAACTTGATGAAAGTGACAGCTCAAAGAATCGCCGAGAACAGACTCTACTTTGTGCAAGATGTACTCATCTGCAAATAGCCCATCTCCGTGGGCATGCCACGTGCAACTGCCCAGTTTGCAAGAAAATAAATGAAACACAGATACATGAAACTCAAACATGTCATCACGAAAATTAGTCCAGTCTGCAGGACACATGTTATAAAGCAGGAGGAGCTGAGCAAACTGATGTAGTTTTGTGGAAGAAGAGTCAATGTAACTTCAGTTTCTGTTCATTCTGGGGTAGTCAAGGATACATTTACACGGTCGTATGTATTTTGTGGTCTGCAAATGGCAGATCCTGTGTCTTTTTGATTCCCCCCTCTGATCCCCCTGTGTCATTTTAAATGATCCCCCTCCCCACCCTGATCCCCCTGTGTCATTTTAAATGATCCCCCTCCCCACCCTGATCACCTTGTGTCATTTTGATTACCGTTTTTAGTCTCCCCCCCCCCCCCATCTTCACCAGATATCCCCCACCTTCCATCAGATATTCCCCCCTCTACCTGTCACCCCGTCCCCTGTGTGTCTGTGCCAGCCAAGTTGTGAGACTCCATCAGTGGCAGAGTGAGCAGCGGACGGCCAATCAGTGAGCTCCTTACATTCTGGGGTGGCTTGCTTTATAATCGGGGAGGCTATGTTCGGCGGATGCTTTATAATCGGGGAGGCATTACGGTATGTTCGGCGGATGCTTTATAATCGGGGAGGCATTACGATATGTTCGGCCGATGCTTTATAATCGGGGAGGCCTTATTTTCTGGGGATGCTTTATTATCGGGGAGGCCTTATTTTCGGGGGGATGCCTTATATTACAGCGATAGGCGAAACTAGAGGTAGGTCTTATTTTCGGGGGATGTCTTATTTTCGGGGAAACATGGTAGAAATGCCTTTTCTTGTCTGCTTTTGCAGACAATAATAGGACATGCTCTATCTTTTTTGTGGGGCTGCTGAACGGAACTATGAATGCAGACAGCACACAGTGTGCTGTCCGCATCTTTTGCAGCCCCATTGAAATTAATGGGTCTACACCGCTCCGTAAAATTGTTGTACGGACGTGGGCCAAGAAATACGGTCGTCTGAATTCACCCTTATTCGTAATTCATTATTTTGTCTGCACAGTTATCCAGGGAATGTTGTCAGTTACTGCCTCCTTGATTCCAAAGCCCAGAGTGAGCAGGAATTTAAGGGGGTTGTTCAGTTTTCTCATATTGATGACTTATTCTCAGGATAGGTCATCAACATCAGGTCTGCGGAGGTCAGACTTCCACCAATCTGCTGTTTGAAGAGATCACAGTACGCCTATGATCAATGATTTCTTGTTGGAGCACTGCGATTTCTTTAAACGGCTGATCCGATCTGCCGCCGATATTGATGGCCTATTCTGCGAATAGGTCATCAGTATCAAAAACTGGACAACTGGTTTACTAAATCTTTTCCCATAAACTATATATCAATCTGCTCAGCTCCACCTGCTCTTTAACATGGTGCATCTCACAAACCATGTTCAACATAACAGGATCCTTTAGCCTTTTCAATGCAAGGGACGTTTGGACATTTTCTACCTCTGATAGCCAGGACAATTTTCACAGTTTTGACATATACAATATATGTGCATTAAAGGGGTTTTCCGAGTTATAGAAAAAGAAATAAAGCACTGTAAATCTGATGGTCAGCAATATATGCTTAACCTAAGCATGTTTTAGGCAAAAAATATATAAATTTGCTCATTTACCTAGTTCTGTTCTGGCCCCTTTGTTTACATGCAGTTGCAGAGCTGTGGGGGCATGTAACAACAATCTCTGAGGGTGTCAAAAAAGACTGCTTTTCCCCTCCCCCTGATCTGCAAAGGGAGTGAATAAAATTGCTTCCCTGTCTGCAGTCTGACTGCTGAGGTACTCATGTTTGTGTGGGACTACAAGTCCCAGCTGTACAGTAAAATGACATTGCTAATACGCACAGGATCTTCCCTCTACCTGCCCTGCAGACGCTACTTTACAGCCAGCAGAAGAGTACATAGGAGAGAACTCCTCCAGTCTTTGTCGGCTCTGTGTTTGCAGGGTGATGAGGGAGGGAAGATCCTGAGCACAGCATTTGTCTTTTCAGTTTTTGGAGAAGAGGAAGCATTGCAGCTGGTCAGTGCCTGAGGCAGAGCCTCCAACCTCGAGTCTGTACTACTGGTAGAAGGGGTTAAACTTTCCTGAAGAATCCAGTGGGAGGGGATACACAGGGAAGATGGCTAAGCCAGCAGATTGGGCAGTGCAGAGGGTGTGGCTTTTCACTCCAACCAGCACAGCCTTCACAGTGAGGTTTCTGCTCCTTCAGCCTTAAGCACGGAACGTCATCAGAGCAGGGAAAGAAGTTGACATCACATGTCATGTGACGCTCAGTTAACTAGGAGAACAGGGCCACTGTAGATGAAGTAAGTGAAGTGAAAACCCCTTATATTTGGTTAGTTAGAAACGTACAAAGAACAAAAAAAAACTTGGAAACTCCTTTAAACAATGTGTATTAAAATGTACCATATTTTTTTTTTTATGGGACACACTTTTATCCACCAAAAAATGATGGAAGCTCTCAGAGTGAAAAATACAGTAATTTTTATTAAAGGTGATATGAATGGGTAAAAGTGTGACCGAAATAGAAAGTTACATGCACAACACCCCCTGAAAATAAATTTCAACACATGCAGGGTTCATACATACCATTTAGACTTAATTCACATGCACATATCTTCATAAAATCACCAGAACTGGAATGACCAAAAATATGGTTTAAGCTGGAAATTTTTGAAAAGTAACTACCTATAAAATATAGGAATTACACTGTATGTACCATCAAAACCTATTATAGGGATCTGTACTCACAGTGGGGTATGCAATGACAGATTTCCACAGAGACAGCGGGTTTTAAAATCTAAACCGTGTTTTATTTGGTCACTTCAGCATAACAGATTAGCATTCAAGTTAGGGCTCATGAACAAGAACGTATTTTCTTTCCGTGTCCATTCGGTTTTTTTGTGGGTCCACAAACAAAACGGAAGTTACTCTGTGTGCATTCCGTTTCCGTATGTCCTTTCCACAAAAAGAATAGAACATTTCCTATTATTGTCCGCATTACGGATAAGGATTGGACTGTTCTATTAGGGGCCAGCTGTTCCGTTCTTCAAAATACGGAATGCGCACGGGTATCATTCGTATTTTTTGCGGACCGCAAAATACATACAGTCGTGTGCAAGAGCCCTTATAGCGTCACTTGGTGAGGTGAAGTTACAGCACCAGCCTAACATAACTTAAAACAAAAATAAATACCTGCCCGTCTGGGCTCTACCTAATACACAGGCGATTCCTGTCTCATCTATAGAGTCCTGTTTACACCAGGGGAGATAAGGCTTCACTCTGCCTCATGGTCAGCCAGTCTCTAGGCTCTGACCACATAGTTCAGCTCTCCAGTCTTTATTCCCCCTAGACTGATATTCTGAGGCCTTCTTTTTTCCCCTGGTGATGATCCCAGCCGGCCTCACCTGAGATCACCTCGGGCTAGGGGAAAAACCTGTGATGGAAGGGTGTGGACTGGAAAATTCCTCTACCAATCCCATCTCCCAGTCCAAAGAGATCCAGCCAATGCAAACTTAAACAAAGAGCTCTGATGAAGCTAAATGCAGCCCTCTGGATTTCATCTATCTTACCCAGCTAGGGTATCTGGGTGAGATATCCACTCCCTCCAGCACTTTACTGTACACATCACTACACTGTATATTTCCTAAAAGCAAGCACCCTGATAATTACAGTTACCCTGATGGACTGTTGACATGTCCAACTTAATGTGACCAACAGGAGTTATTTAAAGAATGCATCAAAACATACATTTGCACCTAAAACTCACATCTAAGCTGTTTACCCCCTCCCCCAACAATTTTAAAATAATATACTGAGATGTGGAAAGCTAATACACACCACCAGTGTATACATCAACAAGAGCTTGTGCTCTTAAAACACTGAAACTGAGGCTATATAATATATGGTCATCATCCACGTGTGTTAAAAATGTGTACTATTCATGTCAAACAGCCTTTATGTTACCAAAATCTACATTTTGTGAGAGTGCAAAACATACTGTGTATAAAATTATAACCTAATAATTAATACGCAAAACCACCTTCATGCAACTTTGCAACAAATAATGATTATTTAAAAAAATTTGACAAAATTCAAATTTACAACTAAATGGTGTACTCTAGCAGAGTCCTTATGGAAATAAAATATAGTCTGTAAAAAATATAAACTCTGAAGTGTAGATACATACAACAAATGTCTAAATTCAATGCTGCATGTTTTAAAGAAATTCAAAAACCGCAAGAATACCCCAACTAACTTCTGCATGCAGGTATTGGCCATTACCGTATTTTTCGCCCTATAAGAAAGACGCACCGGCACATAAGACGCACTTAGGTTTTTGAGGAGGAAAATAAGAAAAAAACTATTTGAACCAAAAGGTGTGCTTTTGGTGGGTTTTGAACTAATGGTGGTCTGGATGACACACTGTTATGGGGGCGTCTGTGGATGACACACTGTTATGGGGGCGTCTGTGGATGACACTGTTATGGGGGCGTCTGTGGATGACACACTGTTATGGGGGCGTCTGTGGATGACACACTGTTATGGGGGCGTCTGTGGATGACACACTGTTATGGGGGCGTCTGTGGATGACACACTGATATGGGGGCGTCTGTGGATGACACACTGTTATGGGGGCGTCTGGGGATGACACACTGTTATGGGGGTGTCTGGGGATGGCATGACACTGCTATGGGGGAGATCTGTGGATGACACATAGCATCTTATGCTATGTGTCATCCACAGATCCCCCCCCCCCCATAACAGTGTCCCTGTGTAGTGAATGACCCCCAATACAGGGGGTGGGGTCTGCATCTTGTTTTGTAATGGCAGTGGGGCCCGGTGCATTCACTGTATTCTGCTACACCGGGCCCCGCTCACTGTAGTAATCATATAAGCAATGTTAAACTGTAAATTCATTCATCCAGGTTGTAGTACGGTACTTACTACTAACTTCCATAGAAGGCAGGAGGCCGGGCGGGAGCCGGCAGCGTAACTCACTACGTCACCGCCTGCGCCGCCTGCTTCATTCATAAAGTGGGCGAAGCAGTCGTGTGACGTAGTGAGTTACGCTGCCGGCTCCCGCCCGGCCTTCTGCCTTCTATGGAAGTTAGTAGTAAGTACCGTAGTACAGCCTGGATGAATGAATTTACAGTTTAACATTGCCTATATGATTACTACAGTGAGCGAGACCCCCAGTCCCTCCCCCCTCCCGCTGATACACACGCCGAACACGCTGTGCAGCGTATCCGAGTAAAATTGCAGCATTCGCCCCATAAGACGCAGTGCTATTTTTCCCCCCCAATTTATTTTGGGGGGGGGGGGGGGTAGTGTGTCTTATAGGGCGAAAAATACGGTATATGCTATATAATTTTCCATGTCCCTACACAAACTATAATCCTATTTTAAACTAGCAAATTCATAAACCTCATATAATGCATTAACAAAGGCTGCTTAAACAGGTATAATCAGGGTGCTTCATTTCGGACACAGCACCTGAACGTCTATGGTTCATCCGAAAATAAGTTGAGCACTACAACTCTAGTTGTGATGAACAGTGGGAGGTCCAGATGTCCATAATGTGAGCAAAAAAGGATTGTTTAAACAAACAAACAAAAAAACTACGGTCTTTGAAAACCGTTATGGCAACAGTCTGTGAGTGAAGTGTCTTTATTTTTTTATATTTTTTTCACTGCAGTGTGTGACGGGTATTGTTGGAGAAGCTGTCTGTATATTTTACTATCGACTGGGTATGGACAGGATCGGGAGAGTGTAAAATGTTAACTTTATTGACTTTTGGGTGTTTGTTTTTGTATTTGCTTTGATCTAGAATAGATGCTGGTAAACATCTGGGTTAGGCCTCTTTCACACGACCGTATGGCTTTTTCAGTGTTTTGCGGGCCGTTTTTTCTGGATCCGTTGTTCCGTTTTTTCTTTCCGTTTCGGTTCAGTTTTTCCGTACCGTTTTTCCGTATGGCATATACATTATAACATTTTCAATAGATGGTTCCGCAAAAAACGGAACGGATACGGAAGACATACGGATGCATTTCCGTATGTGTTCCGTTTTTTTTGCAGACCCATTGACTTGAATGGAGCCACGGACCGTGATTTGCGGACAAGAATAGGACAAGACTCAAAATCTAGCAGAACGGAATTGCGGACATACGGAAACGGAATGCTCACGGAGTACATTCCATTTTTTTTTGCGGACCCATTGAAATGAATGGTTCCGTATACGGAACGCAATAAACGGCCCGTATACGGAACGCAAAAAAACATTCGTGTGAACGAGCCCTTATGGTGTCAATAAATGGCCTAATTAGGCACAGTGGGTTGATTAGATGAATGAGCACTCAAATATAACATCACCAAAAAGACAATTGAAGAGCAAGTAATGCTCTCTGATGGGAAAGGGGGATTGATAATATGCACAGAAATCTATGTTACTCTCCCCCTGGGTACATGCACAGTTACTGAAGGAGAGAGGAGGATCTATGTCTTTCCCCCCTGCAGCACCCTCTATGCTGGCAGAGGTAACAGCCGGCTGAAGAGGGGAGCTGCTTTAGCTTGAAATATCTGCCAAACTAAGCTCTAAAACAAGACTCTAGAGCCTGAGATAATAGCCTTTAGAAATCTGGTTGGGAGTGAGAGTTGCAGGTATATGCACTTTCACTGGGACCTGTTTCTAAGGGCTGTATCTTGGATAGCCTGAGATTTTGTCATCAGTAGCAAGCACGTATGAGATATGTCCTTGGCTACTGAAGTTCTACCCTGCAAGAATGTATGAGATATGTCCTTGGCTACTGAAGTTCTACCCTGCAAGAATGTATGACAGGGAAAGAGTTAGGGTACTTTCACACTTGCGGCAGAGGATTCCGTCAGGTAGTTCAGTCGCCAAAACTGCCTGCCGGATCCGGCAAAACGTATGCAAACTGTTGGCATTTGTCAGACGGATCCGGATGCTGATCCTTCTGACAAATGCATTGAAATGCCGGATCCGTTGAGTATTTACAATCTAAATGAGAAAATAGAGACGCAGCCTTAATTTGCTAATTGTTATTTACTTACATTGACATGCATGTTTTTGCAGTGGACAGAAAGTTCAGCCATTTTGATTGTCACTGTTGAATTAGCCTCTCTGAAAGGTCATTCTCATGCTGTCCTATCGATAAGGCCTCATGCACCGTGCCGTTTTTTGCGGTCCGCAAACCGCGTATCCGCAAAAAACGGAAGCCCCCGTGTTGCCTTCCGCAATTTACGGAACGGGCGCCGGCAATATAAATGCCTATTCTTGTCCGCAAAGCGCGGACAAGTATAGGACATGTTATATTTTTTTAGCGGGGCCGCGGAACGGAGCCATGGATGCGCACAGCACACGGAGTCACCCATTGAAGTGAATGGGTCCACATCCGAGCCGCCAAAACGGCGGCTCGAATGCGGACTTAAACAATGGTCGTGTGCATGAGGCTTAACAAGCATCATTTTACAATCTGTTGCTGAGAAGCCTAGTTAGAGGTGATAACCAATATGGCTGCACTTGCGATTATCACATTTGCAAAAAGAGACGCTACGGCAATACAGATGTCACTCAGTAAATTGTAAAATCGAATTACCAAACATTAGCTGTTATTGTAAGTTATGATTTTTCTAATATATAGACAATTTTATATTCTTGGTAGAAATCCTCTAAATGGGAATATGTCACCTATATTCCTTTCTGCTAGTTAAAACCAGATGGTGAGACACATCCTTTTTTCTAATCTATTTTTATTTTCCAATTGTAGATTTTGTATTCTTTTCCTGGACAAGTTTTAATATTTCCTGGACATGAATATGGGGCAGCCATCTTGCCTGAGCTCTTGTTAACAGCAGATAGAGATATGCTTTACAGCAACTACCACTGATCATAGACACAATGGACAGGATGGGATCTCATTGACTTCTGCGGGAGAGTTTTCTAGGCATGCTCTGTGCCCTGTGCAGAGGTCATTGTACAAGGAAGGAATAGATCAGCTCTGACAATCACCTGTTGTGACTGGTGGATCCTGTGTTATCAATCTAATTGATATCATTCTAAGTGCTTGTTCACACGGCCGTTGTGTGCCCGTGGCCGTATTGTGGCCTGCATATGACGGGTCCGCAATACACGGGCACCGGCCCGTGTGCACTCCGCATCACGGATGCGTACCCATTCACTTGAATGGGTCCGCAATCACGGGGATGCGGAACGGAAGCACGGATCAGAACCCCACAGAAGTACTACAGAGTGCTTCCGTGGTGTTTTTCACCGTGCCTCTGCACCGCAAAAAAATAGAACCTGTTCTTTTTTTTTTGCGGTGCGGGCGGATCACGGACTCATTCAAGTTGAATGCGGTTCCCAATGCACGGAACGGCCACACAACGGTCGTGTGAACAAGCCCTAATTCTGCTTCTGATAAGCTCCCTCAAACAAGCGAAAAGATTGTTCATCGGGTAATAGATCATTTGTGCAGACACAAAAATAGTCATTTGCAGGCAGCAGAGCACGCTGTGTAAATACGCTCTGCTGCTGGCAAACGAGTCTGTATGGGGACAAGCGACGACATTAGTGATCGCTCCTCCCCAAACTGTGGAGATCTCTGCATGTAAACGCAGCAGTACCCTCCGCAGATGAGCAGGCGATCGCCAGGAAGGAACGCTTCCTTCCCGACAATCGCCTACTGTGTCGTCTCATCTAAAGGGACGCTGATTTAGAACAAGAAGTGGCACCTATTATTAGGCTTGGTGACCAGTGCAAAAACTGCAAGATTTTAGATTTTTTTTATGTAGATGGTGACATGGGAAATGAAATATGACATCACCAAAAATTAACAATATGTTTGACCTAAAAACATGTTTTAAATATTAGGTAATTTTCTTATGACAAATTCTCTCTAAATAGAACTCTTCTCCTCTTTTAGAAATGTTAGACATTGATATTTCCTTGGTCCATAGGATATGTCTCTACATGGTCTGACACCAGGGCTGGACTGGCCATAGGCCCTACATGCAAATTTCCCAGGAGGCCACCCAAGCCCTCCTTACCACTGCTGGCCAAGTACATAATGAGCTGACACTCTGAGTGGTAATTAACATTTAGTGGTAAGTTAAGTCTTAGTGGTAATTAAGACTGCAGCTGTATGGCTGTCCTCAGGACAGTGATACAGTTGAATACGGCATTAGGGCATGGGAGCTGATGGCTCCATATCTTAACTGGAGGAGGACAGAACATGCAGCTATTGATGGCCACCACAGAGCATCTTCTTCTGGGGCAGTCTCTAGTGGTATTTAGTTCTGCTGTGAGGTATTTTGTGCTGCACTATAGTATTGCTGACCCCATCTACTTGTGTTGCCCTGCCTTCTATCAATTTGGACCTGCCTACAACATGAGGGCCACTTTTAGGGTTTTTTCAAGGCCGCTTTAAGTTCCCATTCCGTCCCTGTCTGATACCTTCATTACTGATTTGATAGTGTCAGACAGACATTGAAAAGAGGAATGGTAACTTTTCAGTTGTCAATTATTATTATTATTATTATTTTTTTTTAAACTGTGGCTCTTGTCCTAGTGGACTTCACTGATCATGAGATACATGGTAGGCTGCCGCAAGGGAAATGTGTAATATTTGCAACTTAAAGAGGACCTTTCACTAGAATAAAAAATGTAAACTAAGCATACAGACATGGAAAGCGGCGCCCAGGGATCTCCCTGCACTTACTATTATCCCTGGGCGCCGCTCCGTTCTCCCGGTATAGGCTCTGGTAGCTTCATATGTTCGGTTCAACTGGGTGGAGCCTGCCGGCGTCTCCTTCTCCCAGGCTGTAGCGCTGGCCAATCGCAGCGCTCAGCTCATAGCCTGAGATGTTTTATTTTCTCTCAGGCTATGAGCTGAGTGCTGCGATTGGCCAGCGCTACAGCCTGGGAGAAAGAGACGCCGGCAGGCCCCACCCAGTTGAACTGAACATATGAAGCTACCGGAGCCTATACCGGGAGAACGGAGCGGCGCCCAGGGATAATAGTAAGTGCAGGGAGATCCCTGGGCGCCGCTCTCCATGTCTGTATACTTAGTTTACATTTTTTATTCTAGTGAAAGGTCCTCTTTAAGATCCTTTTACATGGACTAATGATCTGCCTGATTATTTGGGATGAGCACTGAACAGTTGTCCTGTGTAAAAGGTGCCAGCAGTCCCCTGATGAACGAGAAAACTCTTGTTCATCGGGTGACAGCAGCCAATCAGATTCCACCTTTCATTTTTCACAGCTCCATTGGAAAATGAAAGGTGGAATTTCATTGGTTGCTATGGGCGACTAAGCCAGTTCTACTTTACACCAGTTTAATAAATCTCCCCCATAGTTTGTAAGGCTGGAGAAAGACATACGTCCATCCAGTTCAGCCTGTTATCCATCAAAGGTGATCCTATGCACGCAGTGGTTTATGCCCGTCAATAGTGTCGGTGGGCAGTACCGGATCCAGAGAGCTCTGGCAGGCTATTCTCTGCCTCCTGGAACTAATAACCTTGATGTGAAGCCTTACATGCAGCGATGACCTCCACTGTAGGAGACTGAGCCATGGCTGCTGCTGTTACTAGTCCTTGTTTCTGGGCAGTAGAGTGCTGATCACACAGCTCAATCTGCTGCCCAGAAATGATGATTGAGGGGTCTTCACCAAAGATCATTTCACCCGATGATGACAATGATGAGTTTTTTGTTCATTCATCAGGTGATCTGTGGCACCTGTACATGGGCTGATGGAACAAGCTGTTCGTATGAACATTCGTTCCCGATAAACTTCCTGAAAATTGGGCCTTGTAAATCCGCCATTATTTACTAGATTGCATGTATGTATTTGTATCTTTACCAAAAATGCATGCATATTACAGCACTGGGCAGAGTACATAGGTGACTTATCACTTTTCATTCTCTGCACACACACTCTTAATCCTCTGATCTTTAATTAGCAGGTCCAATTTACAATGTAATTGACTTCTTTCAACAGTTTTAATAGGCTTTAAAGGAGAAAACCCGAATACCAGACAGAGGACACAAATAACATCTTGTCTTGTGGAAAATAAAATGTGAACTTTACAAGTAGCAGGTGAATTTCAGCAAACACATAACAATTTGATGTGACATTTACCAGATTTTTTTTTTTTTTTCGAAATCTCTCCATTTGTCTATCCTCAGTCCACCTCGGTTCACTATAAGAATATTGTGGATTTCTGCTTCTGAAAAAAATAAAATATATATAATCAACGCTGCACTACTCAGAATAACCTCTATACAGTGATGTATTTGAAAAGACTGCCGCGCTCGCATAAGTGCCCTTCAGATAGCTGATCTGTGGGGTGCAGATATTGATGGCCTGTCGGGAGGGTAGACTATCACATAGGGGAGCACAGAGAGAACACTTGGACCACAAACAGAAGATAGGGTAGAAGACAACACGGGATGGTAGACAGGGGCACAGGATGCTGACCCCCTGCATTACAATGGACAGTCCTGAAAAGCATCCAGATTCTAAAATAAACTACCCCTCATCCTTGGTTCAGTGCACTGTACAACATATGGAAAGACTGAAACCTAAATCGGTAGCCCAAGCTCCGCGGAAGAACCACTCAGCAGAGCAGAACCTTCTGCAGGCATAAGGGAAGGACAGAGGAAAGTGCTCTGTTCTTCCATCTTCACTAGCCTGCCCTTGACTGAATGGTAGTATGATGCTCTCACCTGCTGGCCACAATAATCATCTCTCCTTTCAAACAGAGGAGAGATAATTATTGAAGCTTTCTGAAGGTGGACGAGGCCCCTTTCCTTTGGACTTGTGCAGCTGTCCACCCTTGCTGTGGCCATCTTACTGTCAGTGTCCTAAAGCTATACAAGGCTTTTGATCTCCATGGGAATATTTTTTGCTAATGAATATTTACATGGGAAAACTCTTTCTGCTCCCTACCTGAGTGTCCCTATTAGAAATGTCATTTATTGTTCGCACCCCTGTAGGGCACCTAAGGTGAAAGTGCTTGAGAATGATAGAGTGTAAGTGTACGGGTGCATTTTATTTCTACTGAGTGCCCTATTTGCATAAGACATGACTTAAGACTGTTGTAATGCTCAGATAACGCACACGTGCCATCACCATGTGATCTGTATCTCTGTGGAGAATTCTTAACTGCATTTGCTCACAGAGATCACGGTTTGCAGAATGGAAAAGGAAGAGAAATGGACTACAGCACATGGTATGGTTGCTGTAAATAAACTAATGAGGACCACATTGGTCAATCCACTTTGTTAATGGCCGTGTAGTATTGAAGGTGCTGTGAGGCCATTAACAATGCAGACTGACTAAACAGTGCAGTCTTCGTTAGTTTGATTAGAGCCCGCTTTGACCTATAGAGCTGCATGGTACTGGACTGCAGAGAAATCGTGTCGCAACCCACTACATTACCATGCGAAGAGCAGGAGAGAGAACATGCTTCACAGGGAATGCCCACTAAGCTCAGAGCGTGCAACCTTTCAGATACCTTTTAGCAAATTTGCACAATTTACTAAGTTGAAATATGCCTAAATTAGGCGTGTTTAAGGCACAGATGGCTTCACAACAGTTAGTTGTGCCGCTATCTGTGACTGTGCCCCGCTAACGCCAGTTCTAAAATTGTGGGTGGGGAAGGGCTGTTTAAGCCGTAGAAAATGGTCTAAATGTGAGACCGCTCGGAAGCTGTCTCACATTTAGAACTGGCGATGGATGTTATGGAGAGGCCAGCGCCTCTCAACTGTTTTACAGAAGGTATATAGTGGCCTGACAAATAGGCACAAAGTACAGTATTATTGTGACCACATACTTGTATGCTGATATTGTAAACAGTCCCGATTTGTATTCGGGTTGTCCTCAATGTAAAGTGACTATTTTGGCTCTTGCTAATAAAAGTATTTGAACAACAAAGTACAGTATTACAAAAGCCAGTGTACTTTTACAAAATAGTTTGCATATTTAGGCTTTAAATGGAAATGATATATGTTGAACCCTTAAACTAAATACTCTCCCCTCCCCCAAAAAACTAACTCCCTATTTGACTTGGACAGTAACCTTGTTACCAAAAGACATAGCAGCACCAGCATCCAAATTCCAAAGTTCTTCTTTATTAAGTTGAAACGTTTCAACGTTTCAACCCAAGTTAGTCAGGTCTTTACCAAGCTTGATAAGGACCCGACTGTAACTATGGGTCAAACCGTTGCTTGTTACTGTAAAAACCTTGGAATTTGGATGCTGGTGCTGCTATTTTTTTGGGATTGGAGAGGAAAAGTATGGATCACTTCCATTACACAAGTACATCGATGATGTAAGAATCTTATGGTACTTTGTGAGACTTTTTTGATTGCCTGGTGCTGTCTTATTACTTATGCTTTCATGTGAATAACCTCGTTACCATGATCTTGATCCTTCCATTTAAGGCCTCCTGCAGACGACCGTATCCTTTTTTTGCGGTCCGCAAAACACTGATACCAGCAATTTGCTTTTCGCAATTTCCCTTCCGCAGGAGGTCCTGTTCTATGTTACAAATATCTATTCTTGTCCGCAAAACAGACAAGAATAGGACATGTTCTGTTTGTTTTTGCAGACATATCGATGCAGACAGCACATTCCCCTATTGTATCCGCTAGCATCACTAAAATTACCGATGCAGGCGGATTAACCACCCATATACCACGATCAATTCTGACCGCATCATATAGGAGGTTCACAGAGAGAGGGGGCTCCCTCTCTTACCTCATCAGGTCCCCGCGCGGTGATGGCAGGGTCCCGATGGTTGTCATGGCAGCCTCAAGCCTTGCAAAGGCCTTGGGGCCCGGCAGCTACGGAGGCCTATACACTGACACTCAATGCAATACAATACAGCATGTATTGTACTGCTTTAAAACAGGGATCAGACCCTGAAATATTGAAGCCCAGTGATAGGACATAAATAAAGTTCAAATATCACGTGATCTACCGTCAGATGAACGCCGTAAAAACTGCCAAAATAGACATTTTTTGGTCACATTGTCTTATTGAAAAGTAATAGCGAATGATCAAAAAGTACTATGTACCCCAAAATGGTACCAATGAAAACATCACCTCATCCCGCAAAAAACGAGCCCCTGCACAAGATGATTAGCAGAAAAAATAAAAAAAATATGGCTCTGAAAAAATGGCAACACTAAAACAGTATTTAAAAAAAAAAAAAGCTTTTATTGTGTAATATTGCAAAAAAATAAAAAATACATAATGGGGGACATTTATTAATAATGGTGTAATTTGCACCAAAAAATACTAACATTACAAATCAAAAGTGGTGATTTATTTCACCTCATATGAAAAGGCACAAACCACTTTTAAAATGTGACTTTTTTAAATATAAACCTGATTATCCGCCAATTTCTCTTCATTTGCTACATTTTAACACCAATGGCACTAAAATGCGAATTTTTTTAACCAAAATGCGCCATTTCAGCCACCCCCCCTTCCCCCCTGCCAGACCACACTTGAGACCTTTGAAACATATTTGCGACTTTTAAAGCATATTTGCGAGATTTCCTTTGGTAAATTGCGTTTTTTAATTATTTTTTTACTTCAGACGCAATGTTTTTGTTATTGTCTTGTTTTTGTTGGAGATCAGTTTACTGACAAAACCCTGTTGTTTAGCTCATATTAGAAAAAAAAGGCATCCTGCTTTAACACTTACCTATCACTTGTTCCTACGACAATTATTTATTTTTATTTTTTTTATAAATGCGACTTTTTGACGAAAAGTCTACTTTTTACACAAAACACCACCACATAAGCTGGCTTAATTGTCCACAACAATTTGAGCCATTTCTGCCCATAAGAGGATGATAAATGAGGCAAAATATGCGCCAATTTGATAGTCCTGCCCACTTTGACATTTATAACTTAATTCTGGCGTGAGGCATTCTTTACGGTGAGAATTCTGGAGAAAACTGTTGATATATTTGGTGCAAATCAAAACGACATTTTTTTTAGCACATTTACGCCATAATTCTGGTACAACATGCTTAATAAATGTCCCCCAGTGGTTATTGCCACGTCTGTAACAACTGACTCTATTAAAATAGCATGTCAGGTGTGTGCTGTAAAAAAAAAAAGTCAAAATAGCCATTTTTTTTGTCACCTTGTCTTACAAGAAGTGTAATAACATGTGATCAAAAAGTACCATGTACCCCAAAATGGTACCAATAAAAACATCAACTCATCCCACAAAAAATGAGCCCCCACCACAAGGTAATTGGACAGAAAATAAAAATAATATGGCTCTCAGAACATAAAAACAGGATTTAAAAAAAAAAAGGTTTGTGTAAAAGTGGTAAGACATTAAAAAATAAACTATATAAAATTGGTATCTCTGTAATCGCCCTGACCAGCAGAACAAAGAGTGTGTCATTTTCCCGCACAATGTTCACCACAATAACAAAACCCAAAAATCTGTGACAGAATTTCTGCCTTTTGTTTATCCTGTTTCCAAAATCTAAATAAAAAGTGATCAAAAAGTTGTATGTACCCCAAAATAGAACCAATGCTGATGGCAACTCATCCCGCAAAATATAAGCCCTCACACTGCTGTGTCAAAAGAAAATGTAAAAAACGTATGGTTCTCAGAGAATGACTGTGCTACTACCCCGGAGGCTGTTCAATAGCAGCGTGGCGCTCGTAAACCAATCCATCAAAATCTGCGCTGCAAAAGCCAAAAGGTGGTCTTTCCCTTCTGAACCCTGCAGTGTACCCAAACAGCAGTAGAACCTGCCTAACATTTTAAAAGGCAAGGAATTGTCATGCGTAAATCACCACATTGGGCCTCAAATGTGCATGATGCTGTTATACTCATGGGCACTGGTGTATGTCAAGGCACAAGAATAGAACCACATCTAGGGTGTTTATAAAACTAGGAAGCACAGCATAATAATACAAGGGTGTGCATTTCGCATGGCACACAATGGGCACAATATGTTGGGCACTAAAGTGGCATAATAGTGTAAAAATTTTCACTTTGTACCATGTGAATTCATTTTTGTAGAACACCTGTGGGGACAAAATAATCTCTACACCGCTTGGTAAACTCTGTCAGGGGTATGGTTTCTAAAATGGGGTAACTTCTTGGGGGTTTCTTTTTTTAATTTCACCTCTGAGCCTCTGCAGTTGTGGGCCAGTGCTGTATAAATCAACAATCTACGCCTCATTTCTCTTCTGAGCTCTACGGTGTGCCCATATAGCAGTTTATGACTACATATAGTGTGCTGCCATATTCAGTAGAAATGGCAAATTGTGGGATTTTTTTTTCTCATGTTACCCCTTGTGAAACTGAAAAGTCTGGGACTAAAGCATATTATTGGAAAAAATAGAATTTTTCATTTCAACAGCCAAGTGTTTCTAAATTCTATGAAAACACCTGGGGGGGGGGGGGGGTCCAAAGCGGTCAGTACACCCTTTAATAAATTCCTTGAGGGGTGTAGTTTCCAATATGGGGTCACTTTTAGGGGTTTCCACTCTTATCAGTACCTCAGGGTCTCTTTGAATGTGACGTGGCACCCAAAACCATTCCAGCAAAATCTGCCCTCCAAAAACCATTTGGTGCTCCTTCCCTTCTGATCCATGCCATGAGCTCAAACAGCAGTTTACAATCGCACATGGGATGTTGCCGTGTTCAGGAGAAAATACTTAACAAAATTTGGTGTGCTTTTTATCCTGGTGCTTCTGTAAACTGCAGAATCAGGGTAATAAATATTGAGGTTTGTTTCGCTGTTAACCCTTGCTGCCTTACAGGAAAAAAGGATTAGAATGGAAAATCAATCAGAAATGAAATGTTGAAATTTCACCTCCACTTTCCTTTAATTCCTGAGAAACATGTAAAGGGTTAACAAAGTTTGAATAATTGAGGGTATAGTTTCTAAAATATGGTCATTTATGGGTGGTTTTTACTATGTTAGCCCCACAGAGTGACATAACTGAATTAGTGTTTAAAAAGTGGGTTTTGGAAAGTTTCTTAAAATTTTAAAAAATTGCTTCTAAAACACTAAGCCTTTTAACGTCCTAAAAAATAAAATGACATTTATGTACAAAATGATGCAAGCATAAAGTAGACATATGGGAAATGTTAATTAAAAACAGTTATCACTCTGTCTTAAAAGTAGAGAAATTAAAATTTAGAAAATAGCATTTGTTTATATATACACCGTAAATAAAGGTGAAATATCATATCAACTCAAATTTTCTAACAACATGAATTACAATGTGTCACAAGAAAACTTGGATAAGTAAAAGCATTACAAAGTTATTACCACATAAGGCTACTTTCACACGCTCGTTTTGGTGCGGATCCGCACCTATAATACAACAGCATGCATCCATTAACCCCTTAAGGACTCTGCCCTATTTCACCTTAAGGACTTGGCCATTTTTTGCAAATCTGACCAGTGTCACTTTAAGTGCTGATAACTTTAAAACGCTTTGACTTATCCAGGCCGTTCTGAGATTGTTTTTTCGTCACATATTGTACTTCATGACACTGCTAAAATTGGGTCAAAAAAGTTAATTTTTTTGCATAAAAAAATACCATATTTACCAAAAAATTAGAAAAATTTGCAAATTTCAAAGTTTCAGTTTCTCTACTTCTGTAATACATAGTAATACCCCCAAAAATTTTGATGACTTTACATTCCCCATATGTCTACTTCATGTTTGTAGCATTTTGGGATTGATATTTTATTTTTTGGGGATGTTACAAGGTTTAGAAGCAAATCTTGAAATTTTTCAGAAATTTACAAAAACCAAATTTTTAGGGACCACTACAGGTCTGAAGTCACTTTGCGAGGCTTACATAATAGAAACCGCCCAAAAATGACCCCATTCTATAAACTACACTCCTCAAGGTATTCAAAACTGATTTTACAAGCTTTGTTAACCCTTTAGGTATTGCACAAGAGTTATTGGCAAATGGGGATGAAATTTGAGAATTTCATTTTTTTGCCTAATTTTCCATTTTAACCCATTTTTTCCACTAACAAAGCAAGGGTTAACAGCTAAACAAGACTGTATCTTTATTGCCCTGACTCTGCCGTTTACAGAAACACCCCATATGTGGTCGTAAACTACTGTACGGGCACACAGTAGGGCGTAGAGGGAAAGGTGTGCCATTTGGTTTCTGGAAGGCTGATTTTGCTGGACTGTTTTTTTGACACCATGTCCCATTTGAAGCCCCCTGATGCACCCCTAGAGTAGAAACTCCATAAAAGTGACCCCATCTAAGAAACTACACCCCTCAAGGTATTCAAAACTGATTTTACAAACTTTGTTAACCCTTTAGGTGTTGCACAAGAGTTATTGGCAAATGGGGATGAAATTTGAGAATTTCATTTTTTTGCCTAATTTTCCATTTTAACCCATTTTTTCCACTAACAAAGCAAGGGTTAACAGCCAAACAAGACTGTATCTTTATTGCCCTGACTCTGCCGTTTACAGAAACACCCCATATGTGGCCGTAAACTACTGTACGGGCACACAGCGGGGCGTAGAGTGAAAGGTGCGCCGTATGTTTTTTGGAAGCCAGATTTTGCTGGACTGTTTTTTTGACACCATGTCCCATTTGAAGCCCCCCTGATGCACCCCTAGAGTAGAAACTCCATAAAAGTGACCCCATCTAAGAAACTACACCCCTCAAGGTATTCAAAACTGATTTTACAAACTTTGTTAACCCTTTAGGTGTTGCACATGATTTAATGGAAAATAGAGATACAATTTCAAAATTTCACTTTTTTGGCAGATTTTCCATTTTAATATTTTTTTTCAAGTAACAAAGCAAGGGTTAACAGCCAAACAAAACTCATTATTTATGGCCCTGATTCTGTAGTTTACAGAAACACCTAATATGTGTTCGTAAACCGCTGTACGGGCACGCGGCAGGGTGCAGAAGGAAAGGAATGCCATACGGTTTTTGGAAGGCAGGTTTTGCTAGACTGGTTTTTTTGACACCATGTCCCATTTGAAGCCCCCCTGATGCACCCCTAGAGTAGAAACTCCAAAAAAGTGACCCCATTTTAGAAAGTACGGAATAAGGTGGCAGCTTTGTTGGTACTAGTTTAGGGTACATATGATTTTTGGTTGCTCTATATTACACTTTTTGTGCGGCAAGGTAACAAGAAATAGCTTTTTTGGCACGTTTTTTTTTTTTTTGTTATTTACAACATTTATCTGACAGGTTAGATCATGTGGTAATTTTATAGAGCAGGTTGTCACGGACGCGGCGATACCTAATATGTATACCTTTTTTTTATTTATGTAAGTTTTATACAATAACTTCATTTTTAAAACCAAAAAAAGTTTTAGTGTCTCCATAGTCTAAGAGCCATAGTTTTTTCAGTTTTTGGGCGATTATCTTGAGTAGGGTCTCATTTTTTGCGGGATGAGATGACGGTTTAATTGGCACTATTTTGGGGTGCATATGACTTTTTGATCGCTTGTTATTACACTTTTTGTGACGTAAGATGACAAAAAATGGCTTTTTTTACACCGTTTTTATTTTTTATTTTTTACGGTGGTCACCTGAGGGGTTAGATCATGTGATATTCTTATAGAGCCGGTCGATACGGACGCGGCGATACCTAATATGTATACTTTATTTTTATTTATGTAAGTTTTACACAATGATTTCATTTTTGAAACAAAAGAAATCATGTTTTAGTGTTTCTTTAGTCTGAGAGCCATAGTTTTTTCAGTTTTTGGGCGATTATCTTGGGTAAGGTATGATTTTTGCGGGATGAGATGACGGTTTTATTGGTACTATTTTGGCGTACATGTGACTTTTTTGATCACTTTTATTACCTTTTTTGGGAAGTAAGGTGGGCAAAATTTCAATTTTCTCATAGTTTTTATTTTTTTATTTTTATGGTGTTCACCGTGCGGGGAAAGTAACATGACCGTTTTATAGATCAGGTCGTTACGGACGCGGCGATACCTAATATGTGTAGTGTATTTTATTTTTTTAATTTTTATTCAGTGATGAATGTTTTTTTTTTTATCTTAACTTTTTTCACTTTTTTTAACTATTTTTTTGACCCAGACCCACTTGGTTCTGGAAGATCCAGTGGGTCTGATGTCTGTATAATACAGTACAGTACAATATATATTGTTCTGTACTGTATTTTACTTACACTGAACAGATCTATGCTTTCAGCATAGATCTGTTCAGCACCATGGACAGCAGGACGCCTGAGCAGGCGTCCTGTTGCCATGGGAACCCTCCCCGTCTGCTCAGAACTTCGCAGACGGGGAAGGGTAAGCACAGGGCTGAGGGGGGCTCTCTGGGGGCTCTCTCCCTCTCCATCGGGGGGCTGCAAAGGCACAGCAGCCCCCCGATGGAGAGGGAGGGAGCTCCCTGACCGACGACAGTTAACTTTTTCCATACAGCGGTCCGTACGGACCGCGGTATGGAAAGGGTTAAACGGCTGACATCTGCACAGATGTCAGCCGTTTATACCAGGGTGCCAGCAATGTGCTGGCACCCTGGTATAACCACTAGAAGCCAACGATCATTCATGGGGAGGCGGGCGGGGGATCGCGATCCCGCCTGCCGCACCGCCCGCCTCCCGCACCGCCCCCACCGCATGCGACACCCCCCCCGCACCACCCGCCGGCATAAAATCGTGCAGGGGTGCAGGGGGGGGTGAAAAATATTGATTATAGGCACTCAAAAGTTTCTGATCCCCGCGGTCAGGGACCGCGGGCATCAGAAACTGCAAAAAGCGCAGCAAACCGCAGGTCTGAATTGACCTGCGGTTTGCTGCGATCGCCGACACGGGGGGGTCACATGACCCCCCCTGGCGTTGTCACAGGATGCCGGCTGAAGGATTTCAGCCGAAATCCCGTTCCGTTTAACCCCTCGGGCGCCGGAATACTGATTTCAAGTTAGGACGTACCGGTACGCCCTGAGTCCTTAAGGACTCGGGAAATAGGGCGTACCGATACGCCCTGCGTCATTAAGGGGTTAAGAACGGATCCGTTTGTATTATCTTTAACATAGCCAAAACGGATCCGTCTTGAACACCATTGAAAGTCAATGGGGGGCGGATCTGTTTTGCATTGTGTCAGTGAAAACGGATCCGTCCCCATTGACTTACATTGTGTGTCAGGACAGATCCGTTTGCCTCCGCATCGTCAGGCGGACACCAAAACGCTGCAAGTAGCTAAAGTGACATATCAGATTTGCAGAATTTGGTGAAACCCTTTAACCCTAAAGGGTTAATATTTTGGGTAAATGGGGTGGCTGTGTGTTTGTATCGATGGTGGTTTTTTCTTTTATTTGTATTTTATATATTTTTTTTACTTTTTAGTTATGTAAAAAGTTTAAAGGAAATGTGTCGCCAAAAATGTTTTCTGCCAGTTAAAACCAGATAGTACACATACTTTTTTCTAGTCTTTCTTTATTTTCTGAATGCAGATTTCTTATTCTATTTCCTGAACATGATTATGGGAGCTGCCATCTTGCCTGAGCTGTTCTTAACAGCATTTGCACAGCATTAAACAAATTGCTTTACGACAGCCCCATGGGCCATAGACACAATGATCAGGAGGGGACCTCATTGACTTCTATGGAAGAGATTTCTAGGAATGTTCTGTGACCTGTGCAGAGGTCATTGTACAAGGAAAGAATAGAGAAACTTTGACAATCACCTATTGTGAATGGTGGATCCTGTCTTATCTGTCATTCTAATTATGCCTGTAAAGATATCACCTCATAGATAAGCAGGTAACTGCAGTAAAGTGATCTGTACAGACCAAGAAGTGTTGGCAATTATTTGGCTTAGTGGCCAGTGCTAAAACTGCAGAATTATATGGATTTTATTAAAATATAGATATTGAAATGGAAAATTAAAAATATAAAAACATGATTTAAACAATAGGTCATTTTCCGATGACACATTTCCTTTAAAAAAAACACTATTTTGCAGTTTTCCACCACAGCTGGTTAGATCCAGTCACAGGGGATGACAGCCCTCTGTTGTGACAGTCTTCAATTGCAGGAGATTTAAATCAGTGATGCCCAAAGATGTTGCTGCAGACTCTGGACTTGCATCGCCCACAATTAAAAGATTGGTTAAAGGGGACCTATCACATCTCATGATATGTCTGCTTTAGTTAATAACTGTATTCCCTTTAGTGATCGGCATGTTACAGTGGCCTTTGATTGTGATATTCTCAACGTACAATGTTCTTTCTTTGGCACTGTGTTTTGAAACTGAAGTCAACATACAGTGCCCCAGATACTGCTGATCTGCTGTACATGTGATTTGAAGATCCAGCCAATCAAAATAGGCATTTCACTGCTACGTTTATAGAGCAGGAGATTCTGAGCAGATTAATATATATACGGTACTTTTATAGGAAAAGATTTAGTAAAACTTTGTATTTTATTCATTTAAATTCCTGCTCATTCTGACCTTTGAAGTCATGGAGGAGGTCTTCACTTTATGACTGTATACCGCTGCCTCCTTGACTTCAAAGTCCAGAAAGAGCAGGGATATAAATAAATGAAACTGAATCTTTTCCCAAAAAATTATATATCAGTCTGCTAATCTCCTGCTGAGGGATTCCCTTTAAAAGCAACTATAGTGTTTTTTGTTTTTGCTTTAATATTCATTAATTCTTCTTCTTGTAGATGGTGCAAGAAGGGAGGAAGTTGGAGAAGCTAGTGAAGAAGAAAATTGGTTTGGGACAAACTCAGAAACCCCATCCGAAGATTCCTTTGGTGATGTACAAGAAAATTTTAAATTGTCTCCTACTAATAGGGGTCGAGAGTCACCCACATCTCCCGATACTTCTTTAGGAAGTGCTACTCCAAGTTTGAATGCTGACCTTGGATTTTTTGAAAATGAAGTTTTTAAAGATGTCTCTCATTGTAAGGAACAATTGTCCACTTCAGCATCTTCAGTGGATGAGGATGATCAAGCCAGTGTGAATAAGCCATTAAGTAGTAATCTTCGGCGGTTACTAGAAGCTGGCTCTGTTCAGCTGGGATCAGAAGTGTCTACAAATGGCAGGGAAGATACACAAGGTCTACAGTTTTCTCCCTCATCTCACCATGCAAAGCAGTTGAGTGTTCTTGCTAGAAAACTAGCTGAAAAACAGGAAAATAGTGATCAATATGGGGCTGCACCCGCGAGCCGGTTTATATGGAGCCAGGATAAATGGCTACAGAACTCAAATAACACTTGTGGTCTGTCACCTGATTCTGCAATCCTGAAACTGAAAGCTGCTGCTAATGCTGTCCTCCAAGACCAATCTCAAATGAGAACTGAAGAAACCCTAAGGTTTGAGACCTTTACTTCACCATTCAGTTCCCAGTCAGCTAGTTCCACATTAGCAGCTTTGTCCAAAAAAGTTAGTGAGCGAGGTATGACATCAGGTCAAGAGCGTCATTCTTCAGCTGGCCCATTCCTTTCTTTGGCATCAATGACCTCGTCCGCAGCCTTACTTAAGGAAGTTGCTGCACGTGCTGCCGGCAGTATGCTGGCAGAGAAAAAAAAGCCCCACATTTCAGAAGACCCACTACCACTGCCAGAAGACAAACAAGAAAAGGGAACTACTGTACAGTCCTTAGAACTGTTATTACTCCCTTCACCAAAAGGAAGGACATCCAAATCTGGAAGTCAAGGTACAAATATATACATTTTCCCTTTTACAGATGTCCTTAGAGGGGTTGGTTTCCTGAAAAAATATAAATGTCAGACAAGTCCCCCAATTTTCTAAGGCCCCTTGCACACGGACGTCACGGTTTTTGTCCGGATGCGTTGCAGGTGCATTGCGGCAAACCTTCGTGAGTAGGCATGCAATTTCACTCAGTTTTGTCTGCGATTGCATTCCGTTGTTCAGTTTTTTCCGTGCGAGTGCAATGCATTTTGCACGCGCGTGATAAAAAAATGAATGTGGTACCCAGACCCGAACCCGGACTTCTTCACTGAAGTTCGGTTTGGGTTAGGTGTTCTGTTGATTTTATTATTTATTATTTTATTAAAATAATAGCATTCTTAATACAAAATGCTAACTAAAATGTCCATTGAGGGGTTAAAATAAATAAATAAATAAACTCACCTCATCCACTTGATCCTAGCAACCATGCGTGAAAATCGCACCGCATCCGCACTTGCTTGCGGATGCTATACGATTTTCACGCAGCCCCATTCATTTCTACGGGGCCTGAGTTGCGTGAAAAATGCAGAATATCGAACCTGCTGCGATTTTCTTGCAACGCACAAGTTCTGCGTGAAAAACAACGCTCATGTACACAGCCCCATTGAAATGAATGGGTCAGGATTCAGTGCGGGTGCAGTGCGTTCACGTCGCGCATTGCACCCTCGCAAAATACTTGCCCGTGTGAAAGGCCTAAAATTCAAAAAAATAATGTTATACTCAACAGGTCCTCCTGCTGCTGCTGCCTTTTTATAAACTGCAGCAATGATGTACAAGTAAAGATCACGTGGCTGCTACAGCCAGTGGTTGTCCTCAGCGGTCTAACACTGAAGATTGGCTGCAACTATGGTGGCATGCTGTACACATGCACATCACTGTGTATATCACATTAAAAGCTATGTACACCATCGAGGACAATTTTTTTTTTATTATTATTATTGCATTCTACTCATTTTGGTCTAAAAATCTTTTTTTTAAATTGGTTTTTATAAAAAATATTGAGCCGTTCTGTCCCAAATGACTGTTTTTCTAGTTATGTGAATGGTACTTTCAGGTCATATAATCAACCTTATCTCTAAATTACTAAAGGTCATAAACACTTATTTAGCTTTAATGAGTGTTTATAAGGTCAGAGAGCAAAGATAAGGAGCCCCTCGATAGCAGGGAGAAAATACAGATATTGCTAGTAAATAAACTCAAAGCTGTGCAGGGAAAACTTCAAAATAGAGACCAATTGAAAAAAATTAAAAATAAATTGCTCAAATTGAGTACAATGCAATAATAAAAATTTTATATAAAATTTTTTTTTTAAGATAAAAAGAAACATCATTAGCACCACCATGTGGCAAAATGCCCATATTTTTACAATATAAATGCATTTTTCTCATACAGTTAATACATTAAAGAGGACCTTTCACCGATTCTTACCCTATGAACTAAGTATACATACATGTGGAGCGGCACCCGGGGATCTCTCTGCACTTACTATTATCCCCGGGCGCCGCTCCGTTCTCCTGCTATGTCCTCCGGTATCTCCGTTCCCTAAGTTATGGTAGGCGGAGTCTGCCCTAGCGCTGGCCAATCGCATTGCAGAGCTCACAGCCTGGGAGAAAATAACCTCCCAGGCTGTGAGCTCTGCGCTGCGATTGGCCAGCGCTAGGGCAGACTCCGCCTACTGTAACTTAGGGACTGGTATCTCCGCCTACCATAACTTAGGGAACGGAGATACCGGAGGGCATAGCAGGAGAACGGAGCGGCGCCCGGGGATAATAGTAAGTGCAGTGAGATCCCCGGGCGCCGCTCTACATATCTGTATAGTTAGTTCATAGGGTAAGAATCGGTGAAAGGTCCTCTTTAACCGTGAAAAAATCTAAATGGCCTTTTTGCCATTTTTTTTATTGCTTCACCTCCTCAAAAAATGAATTTTTGAACAAAATTTTATCAAAAAGTCATACACACTACCAAATGGTTTTAGTAGAAACTACAGATGCTTTGTAGACATAAATGTAAAAAAAAGAAGCTATGGCGATCAGAATGTGGCAATGCAAAGATAAGAAAAAATGTTTCCATTGTTTTAATTTTTTTTATTTTCAAACACAAGAAAAACAATACAAATATGGTATCACTGTAATCCTACTGACCTGGAAAATAAAAGGAACAGGTCAGCTTTACTGCATTGGAAACTCTGTAAAAATGAATCCATAAAACTGTGGTGGAATTGTGTTATTTTTCCATTTCTGCCCATTTTGGGATTTTTTCCCAGCTTCCCACTACTTTGTATGCAATATTACATTAGAAACTGCAAAAAACAAGCCCTCGTACGTCTACCTGGGAAGGCAGGTAAAAAAACAAAATGCAAAAAAAAAAGAAAATCACAATGCCTTGAAGGGGTTAAAGAGGTTTTCTGATAATTATACTCATTTTACTTATGTCCTGTAGCCTGCATCATCTATTGAAAGATTCATGCTTACCTACTTTCTGCCACTCCATCCTACATGCTGGTTCTCATTCCTCCATCTTCCACTCCCTGGTTTGTTTTCTTCAAGGTGGGCATGGACATGGTCATGTGCACCTGTGCTGCCAATGCTTGGCCGTAGTGGTGCAGGTGACCTTGTTCATACCCATCCAGAATAAGAGGCAGATGCCTCTTAAAGGGAACCGGTCACCTCAAAAATGCATCTACATCCCCCAGCAGTACCTCGTAGTAGCCCGCAGCCTGTTAATAATCATATGCTTCATCCTGTAGTCCGATGCTGCATAAGTTCAAAAAACGCTGTTTTATTCTCCATCAGCGCTATATTGCCGGCCAGTTTGCAGTCAAGGGGGCAGCGGCCTCCTTGCTTCTAGTCAAGGTACTGCTGGGGGATGTAGATGCATTTTTGAGGTGCATCTCTGGCACTTAGTGCTCTAGAAACTGAAAAGTACACCAGCTATAACTTACACCACTTTCTGGAGCAAGTTATAGTAAATTCAGCGGGCCATGATATGCTCCGTTCCTTCTGCTAAGTTACATATATGGCGTGCCCCAGAATTTTTAAGCCACAGCAGTGGCATAAAACTTTAAAACCAGCTTTGTAGAAATCACTGTGTGCAGGCCCAATCATGTCCCATAATGTCTTGCTCAGGTGTGACACAGGGAGTTGTGGCCAGTTTACAGATATCAGAAGCTCAAATAATTTTCCTTACACCAAAACTTGAACAGGATAGTTGAGGCATATGGTAATGCACAGGCATACTGCGTCATGGCCACCATGCAGCAGGCAGTGAGCAAACTCCAGCCTGTTACATGGATGGGCAGTCATGAATGGTTGGAAATAGCCTTACTTCACCTTCATTGACCTTCAGTGACAAAAGCAGAATAAGCAGAGCAAAACAGATTTGTGGTTGTCAGGCTTTGCATTTATGAATTGTTATTACTAATAGAAAATTTGTGGAAATGCATTTACCTTATTTTTCAGACTATAAGACCAAAAAATATGGGGAAAGTGGCAGTTCGTCTTATAGTCTGAATTCTAATGACCGCTTCCATTAGCATGCGGGAGGCACGGGGAGGTGAGGGCAGCGCTGCACTGGCTGTAGCCAGCTTCCCTGGTCTTCTTCCTGGTCCCGCTGTGGTGACCACGCACAGCAGCAGGACATAGTGCACGTAGGCACTCACTACGACCTGACACTGTGCATGTCAAGTCACAGTACACAGCGGGACCCAGAAGAGCGGTGAGTCCTGGATATGCAACTCTATCCAGAGCAAGCAAGGTAAGTTTATTATTATTATTTTTATTATTATTATATATTTTTTAAATGTCTGATGGGGACTGGGGTGCGATCTGAGACTGTGGGGGTCGGATCAGAGGCTAATATGGTCTGTTTGGGGTTCTGATCTGAGTCTGATGGGTGTTGGGGGGGGTCTGATGCTGGCTGATCTGGGGCTGAGGGGTCCAATCTGAGACTGAGTGGGGCTGGGGGCTTGATCTGAGGCTGATGGGGTCTTATTGGGGGTCTGATGGGGGCTGATCTGAGGCTGTGGGGTCCCATGCGAGGCTTATAAGGGGTCTGATCTGAGTCTGATGGGGGCTGTGGGGGCTGATCTAAGGCTAATGGAGGTTGGGAGGGTCTGATCTGAGGCTTTTGGAGGCTGGGGAGATCTGATGGGAAGCTGTTCTGAGGCTAATGGAGGATCTCATAAGAGGCTGGGGGGTTTGATCTGAGGCTGATGGAGGGGTCCGACTAAAGCTGATGGAGCCTGGGGTCTGATGAAGAATGGGGGTCTGATGAAGAATGGAGGTCTGATTTGGGGGTCTGCTCTGAGGACTGATGAAAAATTTATTTTTTCTTGTTTTCCTCCTCTAAATCCTAGGGGCGTCTTGTAGTCTGTTGGATCTTATAGTCTACTACAGAATAAATAGCTGTGAAAGCATGGGCGCTGGTACTATAACATGGGCGCACCTGTACTCTGTATTTTGTAAGTCGATGTGCAATTAGTTACTACATATACGTCTTGCAACCAGATTTGCCACCATCTAAGGCTCTGTTCATTTCTAATGGAAGTCACAGTGCCCAACAGGATCCATCGCACATCAGTTCCCAACAGGCTTCATGGACGATGGGGTCTGTCGGTTCTGCCAAGGTGCATTGGGGGCTGTTTTCTGGTAAATATGACAGAATCTTTGATGGAGCCTCTGATGCATATGTGAATTCATCCAGTGTCAAGATAAAATACATAGTAATTGTATAGTGATACCTTTTTAACACACCTGCTTATTAGGTATGCAGAACACAACACCTTATCTTATTGTGGTAACCTTTCCGGTGCAGGAGCCAAGAAAAATCTCCCTTTTCCTAACATGCGCCCTTGTGCCATTTATTTAGTCGCATAACGTACGGCTTGTCCATGTTCCTTGTGAAGTGTTTGTTGAGATTAGATGTGTCTGTAACAAGGGTGCCTTACTAAATATGAGCACTAGACACATGGCAAGATAAGTGAACTCCAGGCCACGGTGTGTTTAGGATGATGATGAGAAGGTTGCTCATTCCTGATAGTTCAGAGCACTAGCTGCATTTTTACACAGACTGAATAATAGTAAGACTCTGTTACTGAGCACATAATACATAATGAAGAATCAGACCTGTGACATGTGTTTCCAAGTCTTAAAAGAAATTTATGGGCTTAATACTGTATTTCCGTGTTTGAGGACATCACTTGGTTATGTAGATTAATTTGCCTTTTGGGCAGAAATCATAATTTTTTGTTGGGATGACGTTTTATGCTTCTGTGTACCTTTGCATTTCAGTAAGGAAGAAGGGTATACATAGATACACTTTAGTTGGGAAGGCATGTAGTGCAGAATATTCTTAACCACTTCCCATCTGGGCCATTTGCCCCCTTCCTGACCAGGCCAAATTTTGCAAAACTGACATATCTCACTTTATGTGGTAATAACTTTGGAACGCCTTTATTTATCCAAGTCATTCAGAGATTGTTTTCTCGTGACACATTGTACTTCATGATAATCATAAATTTGAGTCAAAATATTTCACCTTTATTTATGAAAAAATCCCAAATTTACCCAAAAATTTGAAAAATTCGCAATTTTCTAAATTTCAATTTCTCTGCTTTTAAAACAAAGTGATACCTCATAAAATATTTATTATTTAACATTCCCCATATGTCTACTTTATGTTGGCATCATTTTGGAAATGTCATTTTATTTTTTTAGGACTTTAGAAGGCTTAGAAGTTTAGAAGCAATTCTTCAAATTTATAAGAAAATTGCCAAAACCCACTTTATAAGGACCAGTTCAGGTCTCAAGTCACTTTGTGGGGCTTACATAGTGGATACCCCCATAAATGACCCCATTGTAGAAACTACACCCTTCAAGGTATTCAAAACGGATTTTACAAACTTTGTTAACCCTTTAGGCGTTCCACAAGAATTAAAGGAAAATGGAGATCAAATTTTTAAATTTCACTTTTTTGGCAGATTTTCCATTTTAATCAATTTTTTTCTTTAACACATCGTTGGTTAACAGCCAAACAAAACGCAATATTTATTACCCAGATTCTGCGGTTTGCAGAAACACCCCACATGTGGTCATAAACTGCTGTATGGGCACACGGCAGGGCGCAGAAGAAAAGGAACTCCACATGGTTTTTAGATGCCATGTCCCATTTGAAGCCCCCTGATGCACCCTTACAGTAGAAACTCCTAAGAAGTGACCCCATTTTGGAAACTAGGGGATAAGGTGCCAGTTTTATTAGTACTATTCTTTTTTTTTACGGTGTTCATCCGAGGGGTTAGGTCATGTGATATTTTTATAGAGCGGGTTTTTACGGACGCGGCAATACCTAATATGTATACTTTTTTAATTTTTTCTATTTTTAATTTTTTTTTTTCATTCCTTACTTGGGGACTTTTTTTTTTTTTACATGTGAAACTTTTTTTTATTTTTTTATTTTCAACCCTTTATTTTTATTTTTTTTATTTTACACTTTTCGTCCCCCTTAAGGTCATACAAGACCTCTGGGGGACATTTGCTTCACTTTTTTTTTTTCACATTTGATTTCTCCTGTAACTGGGGCTGACATAGTAGCCCCAGTTACAGGACAAATGCACCCCTATAGAGGCTGTACAGCAGCAATCCAGCGCTGTACAGCCTCACAGCAGGGCTGATCGAGGTCTCAGAGACCTCACACAGCTCCTGCACACTCCGGTCACGGCGGTCACATGACCGCCGGGCCGGAACAGGAAGCGCACAGCGCTTCCTTCTCTGCAGACACAGCGCTCGGTGAGCGCTGTGTCTGCAGCGATCTAGAAGGCAGGGACACCTGGGCACTGTCCCTGCCTTGTCTTAGGGTTGCCCTGCTGTCACTGACAGCGGGCAACCCGATCAGCAGCTGCACGATTAGCGTGCAGCTGCGATTTCTGAAAGGACGTTTTAAAATGTCCGTTCAGAAATAGACGTCCACCCATAGGACGTTTATATCCTATGGGCGGACGTGAAGCGGTTAAAGAGGACTTGACTCCTGTTCAGATATGTCAGTTTCAGCAACTAATTGTAATACCAATTCTGGAGCATCTATTCTTCTGACTCTGTTTTGTGCCATTTCTGCATTATAAACATATAATTACAAATTGCCAGCAGCAATTAGTAAAGCTACTGCTGGGTGTTACCAGTAGAGGTGTGTCTAACTCTGTCCAATCAGTGCTGCTGGTGTCAGACTAGAAGGGACACCCTTCCAACTGGTAACACCCATCTGTACCTTTACTGCAAACTGGTGACCATTCATAATCTTCTAGTAGAAATGGCACAACATAAAGTCATAAGAATTGATGCTCCAGAATTGTTGTAGTTTTTGGACACAAAACCAGAAGTGGATAAAAAAAAAGGAAGTAAGGTAGCATCGAGTTTTTATTTTTTATTTTATTTTATTTATTTATTTTTCTTTATACTTAATCTCCCTTTATGATCCACTCCTGGTTTTGGCTTGAAAACCTGAAACTGGATGCCCTTCCTAAGGCCCTGTTCATGTGGCATCTTTTGCAGGAAGAAATTTTTGCAGATTCTATACCAAAAAGCCTTCGGGAGGTCACATGGAATCCACCTCCCATAATTTTTTATTGGAGGTCACGGTTTTGCCGTGACTTTGTCAAGAAGATTCTGTGTGGATACCTGTGGCTTTTTAGTACATACTCCATGCAAAATTCTGCTTTCAAAAGATGCCATGTGAAAAACGACTGCTTTCTTCCAGAAACCTCAGCACCCCTGTCCATAATTTGTGTCTTGTGTTGCAACTTGGCACTATTAAAACCATTTTTTCTAATTCCGGGCAACCTCTATACATAGGTTTTTCAATCCCCAAAAATAAACGCCAACAGGCACCAAATGTGTGAAAATGTGTGCCTCTGTTTCATTTCAATGGGGCTTCCAGCTCGTCCATTTTCGGCAGTCCCATAGAAATAAATGGAGCGTGGCCATGCATGCACGGTGCTTCCTCCTGGACTTTGCGGGCTCCGTTCTAAGTATCCTAGCAATATGCCCCCAATGTCTGAGATGGGAACAACTCTTTAATCATTTTTTGTGTAGATATATTGCTTTACTTGTGTTTACTTACCACATAGTGTAGCTACAGCTGCTTTCACAGTTCTGGAATCATTTGACACACTTTCACCTTTCTTGTTTCTTTGGGGCCTGTTCAAATGGCAGAATTTTAGCGTGAACACACCAGGGAGGCATATGCCCCCATATGGTGTTGTGTGCGACCAGCCACCGCTTGAAACCATAGTGGCATTTAATGGAGCTAAACTGTGAGAGGGTGCATGGCATCTAAAGTGAACAATCGTTCTAGAAACTGCTCATCTATTCAGGGAAAGCTCCCATTGTAGATGCCAAAATTGTCTAAGGTCCATTAGTCAGAAGGAGTCCAAAGGAGTGTCTTTCCCTAAGCATCCTGTGGACAAAAAGTGCATGGGGTTGTTAAAATGAACCTGGGAGACAAGTACAGCTATGTTAAGACCAAGCATAGCTGCTACTTGTACTACTGGATCTCTCTCTCTATGTTTAGATCAGCTTGAGAACCATCTTGCAGCAGCCAGGCACCCCTAGGGAGGAGATCATTTCGTCTTTCTGTTCTGAAACAGGCCTCTAACTTTATGGCAGATGGCTCTGCGGGCCTGGTAAGATGATCATCTAGAATGGCAGCCTTATTAAACTCTACACATAGAGCTGTCTGGTTCAGGCCCTGGTCAGGGGACGTGGAATCAAAAAGTAGACTCTCTTCCATCCCATGCATTGTTCGGTTCAGCCTTATGACATCTTAGGGAAGGCTTTTGGTATGAAAAAGGGATTTCCATCTGAATCACGTTTCTTTCAACAAAGACTTTCCTTTTGGGCACAAGGTAAGGGCAAGCAAGATCAGAAGAGGAAAGACTAGGTAGTAATAGATGACAGGCTTTCAGAGACAGAGTTTAATCCAGACAACTCTGCCAAGAAAACCTAATGATGCCAGTCTTCCAGTGGGGGGGGGGGGGGGGGGGGGCAGGCTCTGCGCCTTCCACCAACCATGCAAAAATGTCACCGTGTCTCCATAGGTTCTATCTATAATTCTTCTAGGATACAGGATACAATTTGTCAGTCAGCCCTCAGACAGGTTTTCCCCTTTTCAATATACAGAAACAATTAGCATCGCAGAAGGAGGTAAACATTTTGCTAGAAAATAGAGCCATAGTTCCAGTTCCCGCTTTACAACAGTTTTAGGGTTATTTCTCCCCAGTGTTTCTGATTAAAAAAAAACTGTGGATCCTTCAGAGCAATCATAAATCTCAAAGCCTTAGTGCTCATGCACACGAACGTTGTTTGGGTCCACATCCGAACCGAATTTTTGGCGGCTCGGATGCCGACCCATTCACTTCCGTGTACTGTCCGCATCCGTGGGGCCGGAAAAAAAAAATAGAACATATCCTGTTCTTGTCCGTTTTGTAGACAAGAGTAAGCATTTCTATTATGGGCGACCAGTTCCAGAAATTGCGGAATGAACAAGGGCAGCATCCGTCTTTTGCAGAATTGCAATTTGCGGACCGTCAAAGCACGGCGCGATCGTGTGCATGAGCTCTTAAACAAGTACATCATCTACAAGAGATTCAAGATGGAATCCATAAAGTCAGCCATAGATCTCCTAAATAATAACTATTTTATGATAACATTGGACTTGGCAGACGCCTTCTATCATAGATACTTTTGAGAGTCCTCGTAAAAGGGAATAAGATTCGCCATTCATATGGGAGGAGTGCTCTTTCATTTCCAGTTCAGAGTTCTTCCGTTCGGTCTATCAGCCGCACCAAGGGTGTTTGCAAGGGTTATGTAGAGGTGTCCAGCTTTCTTCATCAAAAGGGCATCCTAATAATTCCTTATCTGGATGACTTCTTCCTGGTGGCTCCATCAGAGAGAATTCTACAGGATCATCTTCAGGTTGTGGTATCAACATTCTCCTCCTTGGATTGGCTGACCTAACAGCAAGTCAACAAAAAAATTTTGGGGGAGTCCTGGATTCCAGACAACTTTTTTCTTTTCTTCCCCAGGAAAACAGGAGTCATTGATCATTAATATTTTAGTTTTTTGGCAGACGAGAACCTCATCTATAAGAAACATCATGACAGTTTTGCAGCTACTCACCTGAATTATCCCCTCATTTAGATGGTCTCAGGCCTACTCGAGTTCTACAATCCTTCCTTCTATTGGCATGGGACAAAATAAAATATTCCTTAGACAAGAAGGTAATACGGTCGTAACCAAAAGTTTTGAGAATTAGATAAATATTGGAAATTGGAAAAGTTGCTGCTTAAGTTTTTATAATAGCAATTTGCATATACTCCAGAATGTTATAAAGAGTGATCAGATGAATTGCATAGTCCTTCTTTGCTATGAAAATTAACTTAATCCCCAAAAAACCTTTCCACTGCATTTCATTGCTGTCATTAAAGGACCTGCTGAGATCATTTCAGTAATAGTCTTGTTAACTCAGGTGAGAATGTTGACGAGCACAAGGCTGGAGATCATTTTGTCAGGCTGATTGGGTTAAAATGGCAGACTTGACATGTTAAAAGGAGGGTGATGCTTGAAATCATTGTTCTTCCATTGTTAACCATGGTGACCTGCAAAGAAATGCGTGCAGCCATCATTGCGTTGCATAAAAATGGCTTCACAGGCAAGGATATTGTGGTATAAGATTGCACCTCAATTAACAATTTATAGGATCATCAAGAACTTCAAGGAAAGAGGTTCAATTCTTGTTAAGAAGGCTTCAGGGCGTCCAAGAAAGTCCAGCAAGCGCCAGGATCGTCTCCTAAAGAGGATTCAGCTGCGGGATCGGAGTGCCACCAGTGCAGAGCTTGCTCAGGAATGGCAGCAAGCAGGTGTGAGCGCATCTGCACGCACAGTAGGGCGAAGACTTTTGGAAGATGGCCTGGTGTCAAGAAGGCCAGCAAAGAAGCCACTTCTCTCCAAAAAAACCCATCAGGGACAGATTGATCTTCTGCAGAAAGTATGGTGAATGGACTGCTGAGGACTGGGGCAAAGCCATATTCTCCGATGAAGCCTCTTTCCGATTGTTTGGGGCATCTGGAAAAAGGCTTGTCCGGAGAAGAAAAGGTGAGCGCTACCATCAGTCCTGTGTCATGCCAACAGTAAAGCATCCTGAGACCATTCATGTGTGGGGTTGCTTCTCATCCAAGGGAGTGGGCTCACTCACAATTTTGCCCAAAAACACAGCCATGAATAAAGAATGGTACCAAAACACCCTCCAACAGCAACTTCTTCCAACAATCCAACAACAGTTTGGTGAAGAACAATGCATTTTCCAGCACGATGGATTACCGTGCCATAAGGCAAAAGTGATAACTAAGTGGCTCGGGGACCAAAACGTTGACATTTTGGGTCCATGGCCTGGAAACTCCCCAGATCTTAATCCCATTGAGAACTTGTGGTCTATCCTCAAGAGGCGGGTGGAGAAACAAAAACCCACTAATTCTGACAAACTCCAAGAAGTGATTATGAAAGAATGGGTTGCTATCAGTCAGGAATTGGCCCAGAAGTTGATTGAGAGCATGCCCAGTCGAATTGCAGAGGTCCTGAAAAAGAAGGGCCAACACTGCAAATACTGACTCTTTGCATAAATGTCATGTAATTGTCGATAAAAGCCTTTGAAATGTATGAAGTGCGTGTAATTATATTTCACTACATCACAGAAACAACTGAAACAAAGATCTAAAAGCAGTTTAGTAGCAAACTTTGTGAAAACTAATATTTGTGTCATTCTCAAAACTTTTGGCCACGACTGTAGTCCCAGGAGTTGTCAAAAATTCCCTCAGTTGGTGGCTACTAAGGAGGAACCTTCAGAGAGGAGTACTATGGCCAACACATCATAAGCTGGTGATCACTACCGATGCTAACATCAGGGGATGGGAAAGTGCAGTAGTCCAGTTGGCTATGGAACAAACAGATGAGTCAAGCATCTTCAGATTTGAGAGAGCTGACAGCAGTTCTGTATGCCCTGAAGAGACTAATCTTCAGTAAGATCCAAAAACGTGAAGATCCTATCGTGCAACACGACCACTGTGGCATATAGCAACCATCAGAGTGGTACAAGGAGCCATTCCCTGGACCCTGTTGCAACCAAGATCTTTGTATAGGAAAAAAACAACCTGACCTCCTTATCTGCAGTTCACCTCAGAGGGAAAGAAAACAGGATTGCTGTCTTCCTCAGCAGACGCACTTTGAGGGAGGGAGAGTAAACCCTGAACAGAGACTTTTTCTTTAAATAACTCAGAGACAGGGCTTGTTGATACTGGATTTTTTTTTGCCACATGGGAAGAATCATTAATCCCAAGGGTGATTACGAAAGTACTGGAGGAGCAGGCACAACTAATTGTGGTAGCCCCATATTGACCAAAATAATCATGGTTTCCTCTCCTCCTAGAATTTTTTTCAATAAAGTGATTGTCACTATCCTAAATATTAGGAAGAAAATCACATCCAATATTTGCCACAGAATCTGAAACAAAATGTCTAAAGTATGAGTGGGGCAAATGGGATCCTCAAAAACAAATGGATGTACTTATCATACCATAGTTCTTACAAGCGGGCTTAGGCCTCTTTCACACTTGCGTTGTCCGGATCCGGCGTGTACTCCACTTGCCGGAATTACACGCCGGATCCGGAAAAACGCAAGTGTACTGAAAGCATTTGAAGACGGAACCGTCTTCCAAATGCGTTCAGTGTTACTATGGCACCCAGGACGCTATTAAAGTCCTGGTTGCCATAGTAGGAGCGGGGAGCAGGGGAGCGGTATACTTACAGTCCGTGCGGCTCCCGGGGCGCTCCAGAATGACGTCAGAGCGCCCCATGCGCATGGATGACGTGATCCATGTGATCACATGATCCATGCGCTTGGGGCGCCCTGACGTCACTCTGGAGCGCCCCGGGAGCCGCACGGACTGTAAGTATACCGCTCCCCACTACACTTTACCATGGCTGCCAGGACTTTAGCGTCCCGGCAGCCATGGTAACCACTCTGAAAAAGCTAAATGTCGGCTCCGGCAATGCGCCGAAACGACGTTTAGCTTAAGGCCGGATCCGGATCAATGCCTTTCAATGGGCATTAATTCCGGATCCGGCCTTGCGGCAAGTGTTCCGGATTTTTGGCCGGAGCAAAAAGCGCAGCATGCTGCGGTATTTTCTCCGGCCAAAAAACGTTCCGTTCCGGAACTGAAGACATCCTGATGCATCCTGATGCATCCTGAACGGATTTCTCTCCATTCAGAATGCATTAGGATAATCCTGATCAGGATTCTTCCGGCATAGAGCCCCGACGACGGAACTCTATGCCGGAAGACAAGAACGCAGGTGTGAAAGAGCCCTAAGACTTGGTGTTAACGGTTCTCTTGGAATCCTCATTTGAACTATTGTTAGATATTGCCTTAAGACTGCTCACATACCGTATTAAACAACCTTTCTTTTGGCAGTTACTACAGCAAATAGGGTGGGAGAGCTACAGGCATTCTCTTGCAGACCACCTTACATCAGAGTTTTGGAAGATAGTCATCCTAAAACATTCTCCCCTGCTTTTCTTCCTAAGGTAGTGTCGAAATGCCATTGTAAGCAGGAAGTATCCCTTCCGTCCCTTTGTGCAGAGACAAAATCAGAGCAAGAGAAAAATGTGATACCTTGGATGTGTGCAGGTGTATCCTGGAACATCTACATGCCATGGAGACCTTCAAAAAATCTGACCACCTTCTCTTTCAGTATCAGGATCCAAACAAAGGTCATACAGTGAGCAAGGCTACCATAGCACATTGGTTCCTATTGACTATTTCTTTATGCTATCAAGAAAAACATCTATCTCCTCCTACAGGTCTTAAAGCACATTCAGCTAGGTCAGTCTCAACCTCTTGGGTGGAAGGGGCTTTGGCTTCCTGGAGCAGATCTGTAGAGGTGCTACGTGGTCCAATCCGTCAATTTTTTTTAAACACTTTAAGCTGATTGTTCTAACTAATGAATATTTAGCTTTTGGCTTCCAGGTTCTTTCTGCGACAGTCCCCACCCTAATGGGACTTCTCTGAATATCCTCCAGTGCCGGTGTGGAGGTGTTAGGGAAAGATGAAAATTACTTTTAATTGGATTTCCTATTAACCTCCACAACGGCACGGAGTCCCCCCCCCCCCCCCCCCCAATGAAAAAAAAAAGTAAATGTATTTTTTTTTTTTTTCTTACTGGATATTGTTTATGCACATGTTGCATATTTTTGTAGTTTCTCTGTCACTGAACCAATCTAGGAATAAGAGGAGGCCTTTTTATTTTGAGCTTCTACATTGTTTCTGTCCCTTGAGAGGCGGGGAAACCCTCTTGTCAGTGCCGTTGGGGAGTTTAACAGGAAATCCAATTACCAATAAGAGTTATTTTCCTCTTTTCTAGACGCCATCTGTTTGGTGTGTGCCAGTATACTATAAAACAAAAAGTATGGAATAGCAGAGTAGACAACGCTATGCCAATTTTAAAAAAAAGTATATGTCGAATGTGAGACCCAGCGGGTGACAAAACCACCATATGGCATGCGTCACAGGCATCCGTTAAAAGTATATGTCATGAGCTTTTCAATGGATTTTTCTGACGTAAAATGGATGTCTATGACAGTGGCATCTATTCTGTAGACTTATGTCATCTGTTTAACGGATACATTTGGAAAAACTATAGAAAAATCTGACATGTGACATCAATTGAAAGGATGCCAAGGCTGATCTTGGCTGCAACACCGATGCTGTGTACACCACTTACCTGAATGGGGTCGCAGTGCGACTTGCAGGTTGCCGCGGGTGCCGCAGCCAAGATCGCTGTAAGGTCCCAGTTCTAGGCATCTGTTACAGCCTCAGTTTATTGCGTACTTTGTGCTCTTTTCCCTGTGTGTGTGTGTTAGAAAACACAAAAATGTGACGTGAACAGCTCCTGTGCTGGGATCCTGCGATGCTCTCTGCAGCACTGCCCTCTGGGGGGAATTGTTATTTTTTTCTATTTCAGATTACTAAATGGTACATGATGTAAGGACTGTGGGTATAATAATGGACTATAGATAAATAACTGTATTGATGTAATCACTCATTCAGATCACACTTAGAGGTTACATGACATAGAGAAAACCTTCCCAACAGAATGGTTGTCCGATGCAGTAGTGCTTTGTGTAACATGCAGATGCTACAGGATTTTAGTTGTCTGCCACGGCAGTGTTCGTGTGGTCTCTAGTGCCGTTTCTAGTAGGTGTATAAAATATATTTAAATATTGCAAATAAAATGCCCTTGTATATGAATTATTCAGCAGGACATTGGGAAACCTCAGAATGAGAGTTGTGAGGTTACGTGAGGACACAGTAGCCTGTCAAGGAGAGAATGCAGTCAGTGATTTATCTGAAGATGACAACTAATATTCAAGTTTGCCTCAAAAAATGGATGTCTGTGCAGCCCCTCCCTGCTGTCAGTAGAAATACATAGCCTGACAACAGCTTTTATTTCTTTCCAGTTTTGCCGCATGTGATCCCTGTCTGATCAATGGCAGCAATATTGTTATCATTGGGTACTGGTCCCGTATATTGACAGCATCAGTCGGTCACTACAGCACTCTTTGTGGCTAGTTTTGCTAGAATACAGTATCTGGTCTGTGTATGTGGCACATTTTGAAGGGGACAGGATGACAAACTGGCATAAGGAATTTTCCAGACCATTAGATAAATTGAATGCCCAAGTCGTGCACCATATATTAAAATCACTAGTGCTCAGTGCAGGTAAAATGAGGCCTGACTGTGCTCTTGCCTAGAATCTGTAGATCTCTCCCGGCTGCTTTATAAAGACCAGTCTATTCATCCTTATTAGTAGTCGTCGTGTTGCACTGGTTGGGGCCTTGTGGAGCACAGCAGGGGATCTGTAGTAGAGAATGTCTTGGATGTACATAGGAGACGTCCTGCATGTCTTTGTATATACAGTATTGCACAAAACGTATACTTTTAGACATATGGGCAGATTTACTAGTACTGTCTAAGATTTAGACTAGACATCCTAAAATGCCTCCAGATTTATTACAGCGGCTGATCTGATAAATCTTTATACGGTCCACGTTTATACCACTTAATAGTTGGCTTACTTAATTTCTGCCAAAATTCTGGAGCGTCTTAGAGGGGTTTTCTGGATAGGTCGTCAATGTCTGATTAGTGGAGGTCCAACTGCTGACACTACTCATCCCCTCCTTCCCAAATAGCTGTTTGAAGAGGCCACAGTGTTCCTGTGAGCGCCACAGAGACATCACATTCATCGGCTCAGTCTTTTTCAAGGGAATGGGCCTTGCTTGGAATACCAAGCACAACCACTATACAATGTACGCCACCAGTCAGATATTGATGACCTATTCTGAGGTTAGGCCATCAGAATCGAACACCCAGAAAACCCCTGAGCCATGCCCATTTTCTGCTAATGCACTTTACTTGTTGACCACATCAGTGTCCAGGACACGTAATAAATGTGATGTAAGGATTGTGTGCCAGAACATTGTCAATGAAAAATCTGCCTCCTTATTTTCTTCTTTCTAATAAGGTAACATAAATTTAGGATAACTCTATTAGTTTTAGGTTCACACACCATAATTAACTTTCTTGATTCCTCTTGTTATTTTATGTGAAAGCTCCAGAAGAAGAAGTTGGAAAGCCTTTCCAATGCCCCATCTGTGGATTAGTAATAAAGCGGAAAAGTTATTGGAAAAGGCACATGGTGATTCACACGGGTTTAAAAAGCCATCAGTGTCCACTATGTCCATTTCGTTGTGCCCGCAAGGACAATCTGAAATCACACATGAAGGTAAGGTTATGTTTTGATAAACCTACATAGAACAATAAAGACTGCTTTGTGCTAGCAATACAGAATGCCTTTGATATGAAATTGGAAGTGGACGATGATTGCCTTGCAACCCTGAAAGGTTTTGTTTTTTTTAAATCTTGTATCCTACCTTGTTATTGCAAGTAGATGCTTCACGTTGTTAAATCTGTTTCTTGCCAGCTTGATTGCACTGACATCAGGCTGTATATTAACCCGTTTTCTTCAAGCAACATTTTACAAGCTTCTTATATATTTGACGGGATTTAAAAAAAAATATCTAACATCAGGGAATATGAGGAAATAAAAAAAATAACCAGTTACTTACATGTTAAATCCCCCACTGCTCTGGTGGTCCCCACAGGTCTTAGTTTACTTTGCTTCAGTAGCCATGTGCTGTATAGCTCTCATTTTGTGGCATCATGTCTAGTATTATAATATGCCACTGTTATTTTGCCATGGTATAGATAGCATTATTATTTTGGGTCTATATAACATAGTTTTTCGATATGTATTAAAGCCATTGTCGAAAATGCTTAAAAAACAACAACTATACTCTGTCATCATAAAGACTCACCCTTCTCATTCCCCCTATGACTGCTGCGGGTAGTAGGCAGAGAGAAGCTTGTGAATAATATCTCCTACCTCTGCTTGCCCACTCCATAGGGGTGCTAAGCACTAGCACATTCTATGGATATTGTTTCAGACTACTTCCTCTCTCTGGGACCATTGGGGGGGGGGGGGGGGGGGGTTGCAATAGCCTGAAGTTACTACCATGCAGTTTAAGAAAAGTGTCCCTCTGGCTAGATGGATGCTTTAATGGTAAAAGTGAACAGAATGGCTTCAAGGAATGTGGCCAGGGAATAGAGACATTTAGAAAAATTCACCATGCCATTCCACGCTGGATAATTTCTGTCAGGTATTCATTTTCATATTGATGGTCTATCCTCAGGATAGGCCATTAGTATGTGATCGGTGAGGGTCCAACTTCTGGCACCTGTTTGAGGAGGCCGTAGCATTCCTGTGAGCGCCACTGCCTCCTCATAAATTAACAAGCACAGCACCATCCATAGGATAGCACAGCTGTGCTTGGTATTGCAGCTCAGCCCCATTAACTTGAATGGGACTGAGCAGCACCATGGTCATGTGACCGATGAGCGTGACATCACATGCCTAGAAAGAGGCTGCAGCACTCACCAGAGCGCCACAGCCTCTTCAAACAGCTGATCCGCGCCAGTGTTGGGAGAAGGACCCCCACCGATCACATGTTAAACTGAGGATAGGCAATCAATATGAAAATCTCTGAAAGCCCCGTTAAGAGGAAAACACGAATGATGAAACATTGTATGTGGTAATATGTAGTTTTTATATGAAAAAAGAAAAAAAAAATTCTCTGTATTAGAACTACTACAAATCTAAGTCAGTCCATTTGTAACATTTTATGGGATTGTTGTAAAGCTGAATACTACTAGGAAGAATCTCCAAACATAGTGATATAAAGGAAAGAACGTTAATGTTTATTACTATTGATTCCACCATCAGGTCCACCAGCACCAAGACAGAGGAGAGACCTTCCAGTGTCAGCTCTGCCCTTTCACCTCTTCACGCCATTTCAGCCTGAAACTTCACATGCGCTGTCATCAGCACTTTCTTCGGGCTGAAGCCAAGGTGAAGGAAGAGCCTAGTGATCCTGACAATAAGGGATCACCTTTTAATAATTCCTTGGGCAGCCACGATGAAGGGAGTGCTTCACCTGCACAAAGTTCTCAGCTTCCAGAAAACCTAAGTCACATCAGTTCTTCAGCTGTGAGTTCACTAGCCATCAAGGAGGAACCAAAAGACAATGACTGTCCCTCCATGATGCCCTTCCCTGATAGACCTAGCAGCAACAGCAGCATGAAGCTGAAAGATGCTTTGGACTTTGTTACATGCCCATCATCTCTTTTCAGTCAGGATATCTCTGTCAAAATGGCTTCTGATTTTCTGATGAAGTTATCAGGTATGAATTATTTCCATTCACATTTTGTATAGAATATTTGAAAAGTCAAAGTGAAGGGATATTTGCATTTTTACATTTTGCAAAAATGACCATATTTGTTGTCACACTTGCAATAAAACAGTGAGGCATAACTGATATATCTCAACCCAGCCTGCTGATTTTGGCAGGATCGGCCAACCTTCTAATGTGTATGGACACCTCCTGACTCTTGCTGCAATGACAGATATTGGGGCAGAGAAGATTTTGAGAATGTTGGATTTTGTTTTTGGGGAGATAAGCTGCCTGCCATAGCGGTCTGGCGGTGTTGTGCTCTCCTCTCCTATTTACAATACATACATGCTTTTCCAAGCTAAGATGCATGTGTGTGGGGGATCAGGAGATGTTGTGGTTGTAGAAGCAAGCCTTTTGTCGACAGTTACCTCATTTATATGGACAGCTTTAGCTTTTAAGCAACAGATGGTAAACATGTTACAATTTTTATAGAACATGCTAACAAATCTACAGTTGATAATCTATTTTTTTTTTTGAGAAGTAAGATCAAAAGTTGAAACCAACATGACTGTCACTTTTGCTAAAATAATCTCTACAACCAAGCAGAACATAATATTCATATAACACATGTCAATGCAAGTCTATGGAGAGTGAGAAGGAAAAAACACAGACAAGCAGACTACCAGAGCTACATGGGATGAGATATAAACTCCCTAAGTGCTTTATTCACGACCGTACGGAACGGTATTTCTCTGTAAAGTCCTCCATGATCTTCAGACTGTTTCTAAGTGCATAAGAGAAGGTTAGGAAACAGATTCTCCTCTATTTTCTGTGTGCCATGGATGGCAGCTAGTCTCTACTCACCATCTCTGAGAGAACTGCAAGCTATACAACCTATATATTCACTATGCACAGAGGAAAGCTAAAAATGGCAGATACAAGTGATATACTGTCATAGCGAGTAATAATGTTATTCCTCATGTACTCACACTTTACTATTGGTTCACACCTTCAGGACCAGGCGATTTTTTTTTATTAATTTTATTAATTTTTTTCGTTTTTTTTTTTTTATACATTTTCTTTTCCCGCCTTCCCAGAGCCATAGCTCTGGAAAAGGGAATGATTTTGTTAATATATTTTTAAAAACTTTTAAAAACTTTTCTTTTCATTTTTTTATAATTTTAAAGTCATCCTAGATGACTACAACATGCAATTATTAGATTGCAATTTGTATTCTTTAATGGATTTTTATCCATTACAGAATTCAGTATATTCCAGTACAGTGCTGCTGCGGCCAGCATTGGAATATATTAGTAAAAGGCCTGGAAGTCTACTACAGAACCTTTTCCCTGATTGCAGCAAGGAGGAGGTGTTCTGGGCCTGGAAGCGCACAGCTCCTGGGTTTAGCATTCTCATATGCAGTGGTCACATTTGGCCATGGCATCGGCAGTGTTAAATGTGTGTGATGCGAATGCTATTTTTAAGTACTGAACTGGACTTCCATCGTACATGTACAGCAGTTGTCTGGAAAGGGTTAATGCAAAGTTTGTTGACGGTTAGTAACGCTTTACGATTTCCCTTCCTGGAACTAAAAGGCCTAGACCAGCCCCTGAAAAACACTCCCATACTATTATTCTATGTCTACCAAACTTAAAGGGGTTATCCTATGACTAATGTAAAAAATGCAAATCGGACCTCATATAGCACATGACAACCTCTGTCTAAGGGTCCATTCACACGTCCGCAATTCTGTTCCGCATTTTGCGGAACAGATATGCGGACCCATTAATTTCTATGGGGCCGCACGAAGTGCTGCCCGGATCCGGAAATGCGGACCTGCACTTCCGGGTCTGCAATTCCGTTCCCGAAAAAAATAGAACATGTCCTATTCTTGTCCGCAATTGCAGACAAGATTAGCCATATTCTATTATAGTGCCGGCGATGTGCGGTCCGCAAAATGCGGAACGCACATTGGTGGTGTCTGTGTTTTGCGGATCCGTAAAACACATACGGATGTGTGATTGGACCATAACAAAGCTAGAACCAACCCTGTACCTCACATGGATCCAGAGATCTCCCCATTCATTGCTCTACTAGACTTATATCAGGCTGGCATCTCAATGTGCCGGGGTATGAGATGGTATCTACATGATGTAATTTGTTACAAAGCAACAGAATCTTCAATAGTGCTGGAACTTTTTTCTGCTGTTTATCTCAAGGGGAGTGTCTATTCTGCTGCTGCTAAGGGGGCGTGTCCATGTTCTCCCAATCACAGCTCAGGAGGCAGTTAAAGGATGAAACTGAGCATGTGCGGCCATCTTAGTGAGCAGGTCAAAGAAATAAGAAAAAAACAGCAGGTGGCGCTATACAGATACATTTTATTAAATAAATCGGTGGCTATGCAAAATTTTTAATTACATGCAATTACAAAAGTATTCAGATCTAGGAACTGTTTTAGTGGGAGAACCCCTTTAACTTGGCAGAGAGCAGTCAGGCTGGTAATGTGTTCCCGGCCAAACCTAGCCTTTAGGCTGCCAGATAGAGTTGTCATTCCACAGAACTCAAATCAACTGCTCTTCATGCCAGTGGTGGTGTGCTTTACACTTCTCCATCTGACGCTTGTCATTGTAGTTGGCATATTATTACAGTATGCTCGAATTCAGTGGACTCTATAGAACGAGTCATTCTTTCACAAATGTTTGTAAAGGCCAACTGCATGGCTCGGGGCTGGATTTTATACCCTTGTGGCAATGAGGCTGAATGAAAGACCTGAATTCAATGAATAAGACTAGAGATGAGCGAATTTCCGCTTATGAAATTCGTTCACACTTCTTTTGTTGGTACCACGGACCGTAACGCAATTCTATGACGGAATGCATAACGGAATGCCTTTAGATGCATTCCATTATTCATTCCGTCATTATAGAAGTCTATGGGCTGCAAAACGGATCCGTCCTGTTTCCGTTATGCAGGGGAGTCCTCACCTGCATAACGGAAACGGGACGGATCCGTTATGCAGGCCGTAGACTTCTATTATGACGGAATGAATAACGGAATGCATCTAAAGGCATTCTGTTATGCATTCCGTCATAGAATTGCGTTATGGCTGATGGTAACGAAATCCGTAATGCAATTCGCCAAGCGTGAACGAATTTCAAAATATGAAATTTGCTCATCTCTAATTAAGACGTGTGTCCAAATACTTTTCTCCATATAGTGTATCTTTGTAAGCATAACAAAAATGATTATCAAACTCGCCTTAACATCTGTTTTACAAAAAAATTGTAATTATTTAGGTCTTATCTGGAAATCAAATTTAAAACAGTTGTTCCATGAAATCAGCTTACCCCCTATCGACCGAATAACCACTGGGGCCATCACAAGAACATTGGTCCTGTGTGCTGGTATGAACGGAGTGGCAGGTCAAGCTTGCTTGTTGCCTCTCCATTC